>NC_057804.1:612110285-612410285 GCF_018294505.1 Triticum aestivum | reverse complement strand
TGTATGTGACTCACAGGCACCCTCTCTCTATCTCTCTCACAACCACACACATAACTCAGCGTTCTGATCCACTCGACTCCGATCTCTAACGCACACTAGCTTGCATCTTTATCTTTCTATTTATCTGTTTCTCCATCAACCTTCTTTCTCGCCCTCACTCTCGCTTCCTATCATGCACACTACATATGTTTCTCTCTACATGCAGTCAAGTGCCCTCTTTTTATCTTTCTCTCACACACACATAACTTCACCCTCTGAACCACCCGGCGGTCATCTCCAACACTCAAACTAGCGGATGTCCCTATAGCTAGCATCTCCATCCCTGTATCTATCTGTAGTTTCTCCGTCAACATTTCTTTCTCGCACGGAGTCTTGCTTCCTATCACCCACACTATATATGTCTCTCCATACATATGCATTTATAGGTTGATCTCTTTTGCACAATTGTTGTGCCTCACTCCCTTTGCTCGCCATAGATGCATGCTCCGGCCCACGCCACTATCTCTTAAAGACAAAAACACATGCTCAATTGTCGGGCCTTCTTCCCTGCATTCTCACATGCATGCATATTGTCATACCGATCCGTCTCTCCCATGTCGTTGATCTTATGACTTATGTCTTGTTTATTTTATCTCGATCATGCGCGCACGCACACACACACATCCCACGTATACATGTATACCTCTCACACATGCATGTTCAAGGTCTCTATGTCTCCATACGTAGTTAATTACCCCCAACCCTAACGCCACATCGAATCGTTCTCCTCTTGTGTGCACATAACTTCCGCCTGGATGGGTAAAACACACACTCACACTCAACAATCTCCTTCTAGCTACCCCCCCTCTCACTCTTCCCCTATATCCCCGAAACCAATAAGACCATCCCTTTGTTTAATTCCTGCCTACATGCACCATTGATATATAGTAGTCTTCCTCGGTGTCTCTCGAACAAACACGTTCTCTCGATGTCGACTCCTCTCACGCGCACACACCTTCTCTTCCCTCTTTACGGGCATTTTCTCTCTCGCACCCCATCATTGGTGGCCTCTACCATACAATCACCTCTCTATGATAAAGCCATGCACACTTACATTACATCCGCCACCGAGGACCCCGCGACACACACACACACACACACACACACGCACGCATGCATGCAACCCCCCCCCCACACACACACACTAAGACTCCATCTCTCTCTCTCACACACACACACAAACACACACACACACGCACACACACACACACTAAGATTCCATCTCTCTCTCTCACACACACACACACTAAGACTCCATCTCTCTCTCTCTCTCACACACACACACCCACACACACACTAAGACTCCATCTCACACACACATGCTCTAGGTGGAGCATTTGTTCCTACCACCCTTCATCCAACCTTACCCGTATGATAAACAATCACCTTAATTTACTTGTATAACATGGACAAATTCCACTTTACTTTAGTAGTCAGCAAACTTATCATCTGTACCCTTATAAAAAAGCGAGTTGGCAATGATGGTGTGCCTGCCATCTTGTAATATAGATCATCTGATCTATATTTGATGGATAGAAAGCAAACTATGATAATTTTACAAAAGATACCTGCACCTCTCTCCACATACTTATCTCCCACAACCTCATTGCTCAGAAATTAAAAAAGGAAGTCTCCGGAACAATCTAGCATGGTGGCCGCTGCCACCTACCGGCGCCGTCCATCCCCATGCCTCCTCCCATTCTGACCACCAGTCACCACCACGCTCCACTCCTCCTCACCTTATCTCTCATCTTTCATTTTTTTATGACATTCTCGAGATACCAATTTTCCGATAAAATTCTCGAGATATCATTAGTTTTTACACATGAGATTACTCCTGCATTGGTCAATCACAAGAGGTGTTTTGTAAAAAAAAATGCATATTGATGTTCCGTGCAATGCACGAGCATCTTGCTTGTAATTATATAACGCAAATCACGAGCAGGAAGTGACATTTTTTTTACACAACCACGTTAACATGGCCACGTAAATCACTAGCTAAAGTAAATACCATTATACTTATATCCAAATGCAAAAGGTTGAGTACATGTCCGAAGAGTAGAGTCGCGCACACACACTTTGTCTCTCAGAATCTCTCTCTCACACACACACACCAGTTACGTGACGCCCACTTAAGCACACACGTATGTTACAATTTTTGCACCCGTGGGCACACGTGATGATGCACATTTATTTAAACCGGACGGCGAACCCAAACAGTAGCTGCATTCATTCCCCTCCCACAGCCTCTTCTCTGGTCGTCGTCGCACAGTAGCCATGGCTCGGCCGGAGGTAACAACATACGCCATACTCCCGCCGGAGCGGCGCTTTAATATGGAAATTTTAGTGGTCATGCATGCATCTTTTTATGCTGACCGGTCGCTTCCCGCGAACGTGCGCGGGCGGTGGAAGAGGAAGGAGAAGGGAAGCAGGCTGTGGAGGAACGTTTTTTAACACAATTTCTTAGGAAACTGAGTGCAATGATTGAGTAGTTTTACAAACTACCAGTACTACACCTGAAACGTTTCAAAACGTATACTCCCTTGCCAGCGCGCGCTTCCCACGTGAAACGGTCAGCGTCGCCCTGGAGCGTCAGTGCCGCATTAATGCCCGGCCAGAGCGGAGGCGACCTCTCACTGGCGCCGGCTTTGAAGTGGCGCGACGGCCGAGAGAGCGCCGCTTCCCGGTGCACGCGACTGCTCCGTGTCGAGACTGGCCATAGGCCCTGTTTGGATCCATGTGTTAGGCTAGTCATAGTGGGGAGTAACTTAGCCTAGTAATATTCATATGTTACTAGTCTATGTTATTACTGCCTCTATAGTGCATAGTATCATAGATTGGTATCATAGGTGGTCTCATTTATTGCCATGCATGACACATAATCTACCTATGTTATTATAACCATCCCTCTCTTCTTTAATTGTCTGCCACATAAGCATGTTTGTGAGTCCCAAGTGCATGATACTACTTATGTTACCCCCACTATGGCCAGCCTAGAGTTAGTTTGAGCTAGTTGGGGCTCAAATAGCCCTAAAGTATCCAAGCATGAGGGTTTAAATTGGAGCAAGTTGCACCGAACCCACCAAAAAAAACTATCCCACCCAAGAGGTGCTAAGTGGAGATAGTCCTCATTGGGACCACTGAAAAATCACTTTTCTCTCTCCATCAAGTGCATTTATTGTCAATCTAACCCTGTCACCCAAACACCTCTTTGGCTACAGTTAGTTCAGGGTTAGTCATGAGTTAGTCTAACCTCTAGCTAAGTTAGAGTATCAAACAGGAGCAGTATAGGACATGCAAGTTGCTCAAAGCATACAGTCAAATTCATACATGAAAGGATTTTTTTTCTTTTTGAAAACGGAACGTGAAAGGAATTTTTTTTAGAATGCTCTTGGCATGTCGCTAACATGTGATGAGTTAACCGACCTCAATAGACGGCAAAAACGCCAGCCTACCGCATTTTGAGAGAGACGAGGAGGGAGAAACGATATAGGCTGCTGGATTACTAGAGATAGGTGTCGCACGGAAGCCAAGAAATATGGTGATAGCGTGGGTTAACCATGTACTAGTATGATGTAACTACACTGGGCTGCCGTGTTTCGTACTCTTCCAGTCCACTGTGGAGATGATTGGTTGATTTTATATTGCTGAATAATATTAAATATTATGAGTGCAGACGCTCCACCATGAGGTTCCTTGCTCCTTCTCGATCGTCGGGAATCTATGTTCTTCCACTCTATTTTTTTTACGTGAGCTTTGTTCATCCTTCTACCAACACGTGAGACATCTAGCATCAATGTGCACGTGTTATGCCAGGATCGTTCCATCTATATGAAGAACACGTGGGACTGGAACTACGAGACAGACATGTACCTAGAAGTGGACGTACGAACCTGAGTAATGTAGCGCAGTAAGTGAAGTAGAAAGGCACAAATGGTATGAACATGCGTGGCATATAGGGTGTGTTTGGTTGCGTTCTCGTCTCAACATAGTTGTTCCCTCTTCATGCATGCTCAACTCAACACCCCTCTTCATGCATGCTCTCTTCATGCATGCTTCTAGTGTATTTGTGCTAAACTAGTGTGGACTCATGCACCCTTCATACACTCTACCAAACACCCAAAAGTGGGTCAAGAATGGAACTCTTGGGTGGCATTTGTCTCTTACTACGTACTACCACTAAATGTTGTACGTGCAATGCACGGTGATGTTATGGAGTACGTGCCTAAGTACTCTACTACTACTATATTAGTTGGAGGCACATATTAACTTTTATATTTGTTTACGTGTATGCCTCGAGACCTTCCTACTAGGCATGTCTTTCTCTCTAGGTCGCACTTTGTATCGTTCATACCACTAAGTACTGTGGTCTCCGACACAGAAGTGGAAGAAGTGGAGACGCTATACCATGCTGTTTTTTTGCGTTGGGCTCTATCTACCACGTTGTTCATGTCCCACTCCTTTCGCTGACGTGTGGGACATCCAGCACGTGCCGTGTTTGGCACTCTTCATCGTAAGAGTTGAAACGCTAGCATTCATCAGAAATAAAAAATAATTATAAATCAGTAGTGATACTATTTTTTTGAGAACCAATCAGCAGTGATACTATACCACGCGGTTTCCTTGCTCCTCGATATTTGAAAGAATACTTCCTTTCGCCAACATGTGGGACGTCGACCATCCTGGTCCACTTGCCATGCACACAGAACTCCAAGGGAGAGTCACCCCGGTCGTCGCGCCGCAATAACAATGACTAATGAGCCATCAAATCACAGGCCCACTTCCCACTTTGAAGTTGCTCGGATGAAGGAACCATCATGACTTCGTTGAATTCCGCTTCTTGAACAAAACTACTGTACCAGCAGTACTGCTAGCTACAATAGTAACTCCAACAGAGGCCTCCTTTCGTTCATAGGGTAGGAATTTTATAGGAATATGAAAATCATAGGAAGTGAGATGACATGCACCTCAATTGCTATAGAGAAAGAGATGCCATTTGATGCATAGGATAGGAATTTTTCCATTTAGTCTAGGCTAATGTACTGGTAATTTGCTCTAAAAACTACAATAGTAACTAGTAGTACTGGTACATGCTCGTACTCAGACATAGACACACACACACTAACTACTAGTACTACTACTTCTCACATTCTGGACAGACGCCGTCGTTCTCCTTCCTGGCTTTGTCGGAGACACCCCACCGTGCTTGGATCTCCGCCGACCTCTCCGCAGCAGCGCGTGCGTCCTCTTCTTTCTGGCGGTAGCGTGCCTCTCTTTTCTTGAGTGCTTTCTGATTTTTCCGCTCGCTCTGTGCGGCTCTGGCCGCCTCTTGCTCTACCGCCCATTCGGCCTTGGCATCTTCAAATTCCTCCCACATAGGTGTGAGGTCACGAGCGGCGATGTACTCGGCACGGCGGGATGCCACCGCTTCCCTACCATTTTGTGTGCGGTCGTGGGCGGCGAGGAAATTGGTGCGGCGGGATGCCATCGCTGCCTTACCGGTTAGTGTGCGGCGCGGTGGCATGAACGACGCTTGGTGAGAGCTCTGGGGTGGAGTGGCCGGACAACCGTATGGTGCATGGGTTTGTCACAAGAGCTGAAGGACAGAAGACGAAGGAAATTTTTATTCCCTTTCAATCCTGGTCATTTATTACCGAGTAAAATGCATTGGCAGTAATCGAACTTGTCTTCATAGCTCACTTTGATCATTGTCTACGAGATATGGTGATTATACGGTCACTGGCTCATCGTATAGCTCCGTATTTGTCTGGTTGACCAGTCAAACAGTCCGCATGCGCCTCATGAGCTCGTGTTCTTTATCTATCTACGCGGGCCTACCTGCCAATGGAGAAACAAATACTGTAAAAACCAAAATTACGCGTATGTGGGGAATCAAACCACGGACTCGTCGCTGCAACGCACCCTCGTCAGCCAAATGAAAATGAAATACTTCGCGCCAGACACTCACGCTCACGCTATCAAAGCATGCTAATGCATGCATGTCGCCCTGTAAATCAAAGTCCTGCTCATGGCGCAATGCAAACGGCGAGCCCATCACCTGTGCGCCCCGGCGGTGCCTGACATTACTGTTTAGACATTTGATGGAGGCCTACGCAAATGCCGAGCATGTATTCACCTGGCTCAACACCAACGGTCATACTCGTAGTGCCTTGCTCATGCATATCGTCCAGTCCCAACGACAATCTATAAAACATCCTAGCTAGAGAGGGTACTATGGTACGGAGTTAGTACTATCGTGAGCGACCAATCTTAGTGCCACTGCACACGAGTGTGTGTCTGATCGATTCATCCATTATTCGTAAGTTATGCATGGTTGTGTGGTGTCTAATGGTGGTCATCGAAGTCTAGCTGGCGACAAGAGCGGTTGTCAATACGTTCCGTATATGCTTCAATGGCTCGTCATCCATGAGTTCACACTTTACCACCACGCCACCATCTGATCGCCCTGGCCTACCGAAACCCCTTCCATCGCTAGCGCGCGCTTCCCGCCTAAAACCGTCACCATCTCTCCAGAACGTCAATGCCGCATTCACCGGACTTAACTGCTGGTGCAATTGGTGTGTCACTGACATGCGGGCTAGATGCCCGTTGGGCCCACATGTCAGTAACCCAAAGCATCTGCAGTTAAGTCACTGAAGCAGCGTCCGCATTCATGCCCGACGAACCTACTCTGGCGCCAGTTGTCCGTCCGTCTGCCGCGGCTCATTGCCATTCACCCGCTATATTAACTTGAGCCCCAGCTCCTAGCCATAGCCAAAGACCCACACTTATTCTCCTCCGGTCCCTTCCTTCTGTCGGCACCACTCCAACCATGGCCTCCTGGCGCTCTGAAGCTCTCTTGGACGTGTTGTCGCAGGAGCAGACGAGGGACATCGGCGGCTCCGCTCCGGGCATGCTCCAAAGCTCTCTTCGACATACTGTCGCAGGAGCAAATGAAGGAGATCGCCGGCACCCCCCCCCCCCGGCCGCCCTCCGCCTCCACGACCACGAAGTCGGCGCGCGTGCGCGGTCATAGCCGGTAGTGAGGAAGAGTAGTACATGGTAGGTCGCTGCCGCTCTAGTCCCAGGAAGGCCACCGCTACTCCACTCAGTCGACGCCAAGCTTGGTGGGGTAAACATCGGCAGCCGATTAGCCGCTTGACGCTGATGTGGAGGCAGAAATCTTCAGAACCTTGTGCTCCAGAGGAGGAGGTTAGCGAGGCGGATGAGGAGGAGGCAAAGGCAATGGCCGGCTTTCTCGGGTTCATGGCCGGACATGGTGGTCGGGCGCTGGCGGTCATTTAGATTAGGTTTACAGTAGGTTTTAGTACGGTTTGTGCGAAATATGTAATGAATATCGTCCAGTTTGTAGGAAAAGTTTTCGAAATGTAATGAATGTCATCCGGTTAATTTGAAATTTGCTTTGTTTGCACGAATTTCGTCCGGTTAGGTCATATAGTTGTCAAAAAGTATGCGGGCAGCATCGGATGGCATCCATCAGTGTCCTCGGACAGATGCCGTTGTAAATTTGTGGGCCAGCACTGGAGATGCCCTAACTATCATGCTGTAATCGCTAACAGTGCTCCATTATTTGGCAAGGAATAGTTATCCCTCGATCAAAATCAGATCCGCGGTGTTTTGCACTCCTCCCACGTAAGAGTGTAAACTCTTGCTTGCATAAAAATGAAGCAAGTGGACGGCACCGTAGCACATCATATCACTCAAACTAGCCCGCCTAATGAGCGGGAAAGCATTGCCCTCGTCATTTTGTTCTGGATTTCTATCGATCGATCGCGCGAAAATGTTATGCTTCGCAAGTTCTAAAGGAAAAGGCGGCACACTTACGACTCATACGCGTCGCACCCCCGACAGTCCGGCTCGCACGCTGCTTACCAGAGGGGACACATGTTGTCTTGCAATTTCACTGACATGTGGGACTGTAATTGAATAAACCGTCGATAGCCGAAATCTAATTGCTCGGCGGGCATCAGCTAAGAAGAGAGAAACGGGGGAGGGAGAAGAGATCGCCCGCCCGCCGCGCATGGACTCCAAGAAATATATGGTGATAATGTGAGGTGGGCATGCTGGAGTCCGGACCGCTTCCGGAGCCCACTCTGACCGCCCTGGCCCCTCAAGACGCCAGCTGCCCGCCGCATGCATGCATAGCAAGTAGTACCCGCTTATGTGGAGGAGACAGAGGCATTGCCAAAGTCAAGGAGTGGGCTCTGCAAGAGCCCGTCTTTACACGTGCTCCTAGGTATAAAAAAATAATTCTAAAAAATGCATAAAAACAATTGTGTCTAAAAAAGGAAAGCTAAAAAACATTTGAGAGGAAATAGATAGAGAGAAAGTGTGAAAAAGTTGTAACCTTGTAGCCAACCTTATAGTCAACAGTATGGTAGCATTACATGAGGAAGGAGGGAGTGGTGAACATGCCAAGTTCACTGGGCTGCCGTGTTTCACACACCTTCGTCGTAACAGTGGAGACAATAGCTTTCATCAAAAATAAACAATGAATACTCGTTGCTCGTCCTCTGTATCGGAAAGAATACTTTCATTCACCGACATGTGGGAGGTCGACCATCCTGGTCCACCTACCATGCACAAAACTATCCTAGTCTACCCCGGTCGTATCACATGCCCAACCTTTCCCACTGTAAGTTGTTCGAATGAAGGAACCATCATGACTTCGTTGAATTCCGCTTCTTCAAGAAAATTTACTGTACCCGCAATACTGCTACCACACGCGAAGACTGGATGGCACTGTACCATGTCATATCACTAAAACCCACTAGGCCAAACTAGCCCGCCTAGGTCGGGAGTACGTCTCTGCACTGCTATGATTTTGTGTTGTAGTAGTGCGTCTCTGTACTTTTGCTACGATTTTCCTACCCTATGAACCAAATGAGACCTGAATGTATCCGTGTCGACTATTGTCTGATCGATTGCTAAGCCTACAATTTTAGGAGCTAGGGCTATTGGTCGATCAACGACGGATAAGTATAAGCGTACCATGAGCTCATCAGCCCCAATGTTTTGCTTCAGTGAGTGTTTTGCAAGTAGTATAGCTCGAACATTAGCTAGCCTACTAACACCAAGAATCATAAAACAAGCCCTGCTGATATGATAAATAGTTCAAACTTACATCTAAGCATGCCATATATTACATCAAAAGCTGGTGAGGATACATCTGTTTCCATAACTCGGAGAGGGTTTGCATGAGTCACTATCAAACAAAAGTAGCAAGTACTGCCCACACAAGGCAGTGCACTAGCCTAAGATGGTTTGATAACACGCATAGTTCTGGTAATTAAACACAGGGCAATGCAAACTACCCTAAAGGATTAGCGCGACCAACTATTTCTTGTCATCGATCTCTCAGGCAATGACCACAGCACGGATAGTGGCATGGGAATCAAACTCTGGGGTGATGTCCACAGGACTGACAGTGACATCGGAATCGACCTCTGGGGCGATGTCCACAGGATGGACAGTGGCATCAGAATCGATCTCCAGGGCGATGCCAACAGGACGGACCGCGACATCGAAAACGATCTCTAGGGCCTTGTCCACAGGACGGGCCGTGACATCGGAATCATCAAGGACGTCCACCGGCACCTGCACAACCCTAACATATTAGCATGTACATTGCAAATAATCAAAAACCACAACTATGGTAATAAGCCATTATTTTTTACCTTGTGCGGCTCACCGGGGGATCTCATCCTCCGGGGGCCATCTCCTCATCCTTGATGGGGGCCATCACCTTGCCAGGGGAATACTACTTCTGAACGGAAACTATCTCCTGAAACTTGGCCTTGAGCCTCGCATAGGTGGCCATCAGAGTTTCTCGGGTAGGCACAGTGGGGCCCTTGTTGTTCTTCCAACTTTCTTTGAGGAGTTCGTCCGCCAACGTCGTCAACTCTTTAGCTAGTGCTTGTTTCTTGGAGTTATTCGTCTCCATGGGTTGGCCCGCCAACATGGTCAACTCGTTGGTCGGTGCTCGCTTCCTGGAGATCGCTATCTCCAGTGGGTTGTCCACCGGCAACGCTTTGCCTAGTGCTCCAGGATCCATCAATGAACTGACAAACAAAAAACAATCAAAAGGAAACCACAATCGCAATGAAAACGGGAAAAGAATAGGCTGTGAGAATCGGTCGGTGCTTCGCAAAAATAAGATTCTTGGAATGAAAATATAGCAGCATAACTGATTCTCCCACCTTTCCTTCATCAGTACAGAAGAAAAATGGCAGAAGTGAGTAGCCTGGAGTGAGGATTTCTTCAAGAAAGGGAAGAAAGGGCTTCAACGAGCGTTCCAGTGAAATGATGGTTGCTTCGTCCAGTCCAACTTGGAGGCCACCTTACCACTGCTGGTAAAGGTGTGGGTTTTATGATATGACGGGTCATGACGGCCACACCGGGGTAATAGGTGAGTCTCGACTGTAGCACCTCGGTGTGATTTGGTGGATGGCACGCGGGCCTAGATGCTTTGATGTCCCGCATGTAGATAGAGCGGCTAGTCATATAGGAGTGCTCAGTCTTGTCCACCGTGACCAAGGCAGAGAGGAAAACAAGAGAACTACGTAATTAATGCATGAGTTTAATTAGGGTAGTTTTGTAAATTACAAGATACATTCCTCAAATCGCAAAATGCCTTGGTTCATGAGATTTGGGATTTGAGCCCTATAACCCGGAAGGGAGGGGGTACTGCATGCGGTGTAGTCTAGTCACTTGTTAAAATCTCTAGAAAGGCTCCTTTCCGGTTTACAGGGCTATACTACTCCCTCCGTCTAGGTGTGTAATAAGTCCCAAAACACTTAGGCACGGTAAATTAACTTCTACCTTGTTTCTTGTTTCTTGACATATCAACCAATAAGAGATGAGAGGTGTGCATGCTTTTAATGACTTGAGACTACCAAACACGACATGCAGTGGCTAGTTCATTGCATGAAATGCTATTAATTAGCAAATAAACATTGGTGACCCCAGGAGGAAACGGTGCTAAGCGCGTGGACCTATGCAGAATGAGTATGAACCAATGGATGATGGAGTTTGATTGTTAAACAATTCAATGAGGGAAGCTTAGCTACAAATTCAATGACATACTCACCTAGACGGAGGGAGTAGCAAGTACTAGTACTACAATAGTGGGCTCAAATAGCAAACAGGCTCTCATGCAAGAGCCTGGCTACTATATGCGTGCTCCAAGGCATCGCACCACGCAAGCGTTCGCAACTGCCACGTTCGGGTGTCGCTTGGCTCTTCGCCTCTTTGAGAAGACGATCAATGATGTTACTCCTACTTCTACAGTATCGAATCCACTATTGCATGTTCGTCCACCTCGTGCGGGAGGGATAGCGTGTAGCAAAAGCTTTTACTTACTGCTCCTGCCTTTGCGTCTATGACAGGTGGGCCCAACAGGTGGTTGGCCCTCCTCTCATGCAGCCAAAGGCAGGTGCAGTTAAGGCACCGGAGCTCATTCCGCGAGGGAGAGGGCGTTCTAGTAATCAAACTTCTCGGTCTTGTATGAGTTGGCGCAACACATCAAAGCACTGCACTCGATATAAGTCTTTTTACACATTTCAAATGGACTACAACATACGGATGTATGTATACATATTCTGCTTCATATGTAGTCACTTGTTGCAATCTCTAAAAAGACTTATATTTGGAAACGTAGGGAGTACAACGCATGCATGCATGGCGTGACTTTCCTTTGATACTTGCATGTGTTGATTTGATGCATGTCACAACAAAATTACGGGGCTGTTTGGATTGTGACTATGTTTGTCTTATGTTGCCACATTATTTTTCACACACTTGCCACACTTGCCTAACTTGAGTTGCTCAAATTGTTAGACACACTTTGTCTTGCCTAAGGGAATCTTGCCACAAGTTTTGTGTCTATGACATGTGGGGTTCACTCCTAATAAAAAAATTCGTGTCTTAGGTGTGGCTAATAAAAAGACTTATATTTAGGATAGGAGGGAGTAGAAAATATAAATAATAATGCATGTTGGGGCAACCCACGTTTCTGCTAATTTTAGTCGTGGGCTTGTTCACAATTTTTACGAGGGGGTGGTCGTTCAATTAATGGAGGGACTTGTAGTACTACCAGACTTGAACGATACAAACTACGACCTGGCACACCGTAACACCACTTGGAACAAGCGGGTAGCTATCTCAAAACACAATCAACAACTAAAAAAACCGCGACCTGGCATGTAGTACACAATTTTAAATGATTGTTTTGATGGAGTGAAAAAGGAAAACTACGCCACTACGAATACATAGGCCGCAGCCTCCGCGCTTGCTTGATAGGGTTGCTCTATTCACACAATCTCGTCCTCTCCAGATCTAAACAAGATAGGGGTGGTAACACTGTCTTTCTCCCTTAAAAAACACTGTCTTTCTATCCTCGCCGCTGGTTACAGATCCGGACGTATCCCCCTCCGCCGGTGAAGGAGAGGAGGGGCAGCGTTTAGGCCATCGTCGACAGCGAGGGAGGAGACCCACTACAGGCCACACCGTTATCTCTGGCCGAGCACCGGCGCAGGAGGTCCTCCAATCCCTTTGTCGTTGCCTGTGGGCAGATCCGGCCTCCCGTCGCCCACCTATCCACGTCCCGATGACCTTCAGGTATATCTTCTTTCGAAACCGCCTTAGCTCTACTTCCCCAGCTCGCTACGTCGCTGCATGTGCATCATTTTCTACCTCTCAACCCCTCTCGATCGGATGGTCCAACGTCACCTTTTTTTCTATTGTTAGAGGTAAAGCTACTTCACGGAGTCGAATCTTGTAGAGTACTTGGTTCAAACAAGAAATAAAGTGGGGGTGGGGGAATTTAGTATGTACTCCCTCCGTCCGGAATTACTTGTCATCAAAATGGATGTGTCTAGAACTAAAATACATCTAGATACATCCATTTCAATGACAAATATTTCCGGACGGAGGGAGTACACCGGACTTGGTACAAACAGGAAGGAAAGGGGTTGAAAGTAGTACAGACTCGTCATCCAACCAGTCTCTTGATCGAAAAGGGAAATATATGGGTAACGTTGTACACAATGGTATGACCAGGACTAGATTTTTCTATCCACACATAGGAGTAGGTGGCTAGAGTGAAGAAAAATGGGACCAACCCAGATATGTTTCTTGGATGTTTGTTTCTCGGGGCAACAAACTATGAATCACCACTTTATGCCCCTGTTTAGGTACATGGTGCTGGACTGCTGGTGCACCCACTGTCCCATGCCCTTATACCAAATATTTAGCTGTTCTTAATATAATGTCCCTGGTAAAAATGAAGCCATGCCACTGTTATAAGCCATGACAAGTTTAGCCAAATGTTTTTTCCTATAATTGTTTGAGACTTTGACTGTTTCCTCTGTACCTTTTTGTGCAAACAGGGATATCCAATTCACCTGGTTGCTATTGTGACCTTTTAGTGCACTCAACAAAACTCTTCTTAAAAGAAGTGACTTTTGTGCTGTTTAACTGGAATGTCAGAATGGAACAGTTTGTTCATTTCGGTGGAACTGCACAAAGGGAGATCTGTGTTCCAATCCTCATCATCCATATTGGCACCATAACCTTCCTTTAGGTAAGAATGATATTTAATGCATGTGTTCATCTCTATTTTCTGATTGCCATGAGAAAATAATGCTATTTTTTACTAGTACACTTGTACTCCCTCACCGACAAAACCAATTCTGAACTAGAAGGCCAATCATGTACTTGGTTTCACCAACTGGTGAGGAGAAAGAGAAACAGAGCATGAAGAGGAAGAAGAAGAAGAATAAACAGTGCCAAGGCGATCTTGTTGAAGCCAAAGGCCTCAGTCGAGGCCATTCAAGGGCTCCGGCAACGACTACCTTACATGTGAGATGATCCTCCAGGGATCCCTTCGACTTCTGCTGTCTCACTTAATTAATTAGGAGTACTTAAGTACCACTAATATATTGCTGCCTAATTTTCCTGTCAGAGTTAAACAAATCTTTAGTAGGACCCTATGCTGAATCATGTATGTGTGTATGTTTGTCTATGGAGGTGAATCATGTGGTGGAGCAGGGATGGAATATTATTAGTGTCATGACATAATAGTGCTATTGTTTTGCATGTCAATTTATTGCCATTGGTTCAATGAGGCAATGTTTTGCGTATTGTCCATCATGAATTTGATGCTACTGTTAGAGTAATATACTAATGTCCTCCTATCATTTCTCGCTAAGCTAACGAAGGTTTCACCTTGTTCCTACTTGTGCAAACAGGGATCATGTTGAGCTAATCATACATTTTAGTGGAACTACACAAGACAATACAATGAACTGTATCCCAGCCAGTGCTTTAACTCTGGTGGAAGTTCTTGATAATTTTTCGATATAATCTCAGCACTGGTAAACAAGAGTGATTTCAACCATACATTTGAAGTGCACAAAAATATATACTATTGAGTGATTCCAGTGAGTGCTTTATCATCTCTTATGGGACTACATGAATAAGCTTTTTTTCTCAGGTTGGTACGGACCTAAGGCCTTCATCCATATTAGTTTGTTCTCATCTCTATTTGTATCGTGCTACTGTCATGAGAAACTCCTTTATATTTGCACGTTAAAGTTTTGCAACCTATGATAAATGGCAATGCTTTGAGTATTGAGCTAATTGGCACTGATTAAATAAACTAATACCTCTCTTTAAGCAAGACTACTGTTGGGAAACGTAGCAGAAATTCAAAATTTTCCTATGAGTCACCAAGATCTATCTATGGAGAGACTAGCAACGAGAGAGAGGGGAGTGCATCTACATACCCTTGTAGATCGCTAAGAGGAAGCGTTAAAGAGAACGGGGTTGAGGGAGCCGTACTCGTCGTGATCCAAATCACCGGAGATCCTAGTGCCGAACGGACGGCACCTCCGCGTTCAACACACATGCAGCCCGGTGACGTCTCCCATGCCTTGATCCAGCAAGGAGAGAGGGAGAGGTTGGGGAAGACTCCATCCAGCAGCAGCACAATGGCGTGGTGGTGATGGAGGAGCGTGGCATTCTAGCACGGCTTCTCCAAGCACTACGAGAGACGAGGAGGAGAGAGGTAGGGCTGCGCCAAGGAGAGGAAAACTCATGTGTTTGCAGCCCCCAATACCTCCAGTATATATAGGGGAAGGGGAGGGGATGCACCCCCATCTAGGGTTCCCTCCCTAGGGGTGGCGGCAGCCCCAAAACCCATCTAGGGTGCGGCCAAGGGGGGGAGAAGGGGAAACTTGCCCCCCAAGCAAGGTGGAGGCGCCCCCTCGCCAAACCCTAGGCGCCTTGCGCCCTGGTGGGGGGCGCACCAGCCCACCTGGGGCTGGTCCCCTCCCACACTTGGCCCATGCAGCCCTCTGGGGCCGGTGGCCCCACCTGGTGGACCCTCGGGACTCTCCTGGTGGTCCCGGTACATTACCGATAGCACCCGAAACTTTTCCGGTGACCAAAACAGGACTTCCCATATATAAATCTTTACATCCGGACCATTCCGGAACTCCTCGTGACGTCCGGGATCTCATCCGAGACTCCGAACAACATTCGGTAACCACGTATATCTATTCCCTATAACCCTAGCGTCATTGAACCTTAAGTGTGTAGACCCTACGGGTTCGGGAACCATGTAGACATGACCGAGACAACTCTCCGGCCAATAACCAACAGCAGGATCTGGATACCCATGTTGGATCCCACATGTTCCAGGATGATCTCATCCGATGAACCACGATGCCAAGGATTCAATCAATCCCGCATACAATTCCCTTTGTCTACCGATACAGTACTTGCCCGAGATTCGATCGTCGGTATCCCGATACCTTGTTCAATCTCGTTATCGTCAAGTCTCTTTACTCGTTCCATAACACATCATCCCGTGATTAACTCCTTGATCACATTGTGCACATTATGATGATGTCCTACCGAGTGGGCCCAGAGATACCTCTCTGTCACACGGAGTGACAAATCCCAGTCTCGATTCGCGCCAACCCAATAGACACTTTCGGAGATACCTGTAGTGCACCTTTAGAGCCACCCAGTTACGTTGTGATGTTTGGCACACCCAAAGCATTCCTACGGTGTCTGGGAGTTGCACAATCTCATGGTCTAAGGAAAAGATACTTGACATTAGAAAAGCTTTAGCAAACGAACTACACGATCTTGTGCTATGCTTAGGATTGGGTCTTGTCCATCACATAATTCTCCTAATGATGTGATCCCGTTATCAATGACATCCAATGTCCATCGTCAGGAAACCATGACCATCTGTTGATCAACAAGCTAGTCAACTAGGGGCTCACTAGGGACATGTTGTGGTCTATGTATTCACACATGTATTCCGGTTTCCGGTCAATACAATTATAGCATGAATAATAGACAATTATCATGAACTAGGAAATACAATAATAACCATTTTATTATTGCCTCTAGGGCATATTTCCAACAGTCTCCCACTTGCACTAGAGTCAATAATCTAGTTCACATCACTATGTGATTGTAATGAATCAACACCCATGGGGTTTGATCATATCTCGCTTGTGAGAGAGGTTATTAGTCAACGGATCTGAACCTTTCAGATACGTGTGTGTTTTGCAAATTCTCTATGTCATCTCCCAGATGCAGCTACCACGCTCTATTTGGAGCTATTCCAAACAACTGTTCTACTATATGAATCCAGTTTACTACTCAGAATAATCTGGATTAGTGTCAAATTCTGCAACGGCGTAACCCTTTACGATGAACTCTTTTACCACCTCCATAATCGAGAAAATTCCTTAGTCTACTAGTTACTAAGTATAAGTTTGACCGCTGTCCTGTGACCCATTCCTGGATCACCCTTGTACCCCTTGACTGACTCATGGCAAGGCACACTTCCGGTGCGGTACACAACATAGCATACTGTAGAGCCTACGTCTGAAGCATAGGGGACGACCTTCGTCATTTCTCTCTCTTCTATCGTGGTCATGTCTTGAGTCTTACTCAATACTCACACCATATAACACAGCCAAGAACTCCTTCTTTGCTGATCTATTTTGAACTCCTTCAAAATCTTGTCACGGTATCTATTCATTTGAATGTACTATTAAGCGTTTTGATCTATCCTTATAGATCTTGATGCTCAATGTTCAAGTAGCTTAATCCAGGTTTTCCATTGAAAAACACTTTTCAGATAACCCTATATCCTTTCCCGAAATTCTACATCATTTCTGATCAACAATATTTCAACAACATATACTCATCAGAAATGCTATAGTGCTCCCACTCACTTCTTTGGAAATACAAGTTTCTCATAAACTTTGTATAAACCAAAAATCTTTGATCATCTCATCAAAGCGTATATTCCAACTCCGAGATGCTTACTCCAGTCCTTAGAAGGATTGCTGGAGCTTTGCATACTTGTAAGCATCTTTCAGGATTGACAAAACTTTCTGGTTGTATCACATACAACCTTTCCTCAAGAATATCGTCGAGGAAACAATGTTTTGACATCCTATCTGCAAGATTTCATAAATCATGTAGTAATTGCTAATATAATTCCAACAGACTCTTAGCATCACTACGAATGAGAAAGTCTCATCGCAGTCAACTCCTTGAACTTGTCAGAAAACATCTTAACGACAAGTCGAGCTTTCTTGATGATGATACTTACCATCATTGTCCATCTTTCTTTTAAAATCCATTTGTACCCAACAGCCTTACGACCATCAAGTAGTTCTTCCAAAGTCTACACTTTGTTTTATACATGGATCTTCTCTCGGATTTTATGGCCTTAAGCCATTTGTCAGAATCCAGGCCCACCATCGCTTCTCCATAGCTCGTAGGTTCATTGTTGTCTAGCAACATGACCTCCAAGACAGGATTACCGTACCACTCTTAAGCAGTACGCGTCCTTGTCGTCCCACGAGGTTCGGTAGTGACTTGATCCGAAGCTTCATGATCACTATCATCAGCTTCCACTTCAATTGGTGTAGGTTCCACAGGAACAACTTCATGTGCCCTGCTACACACTAGTTGAAGTGACGGTTCAATAACCTCATCAAGTCTCCACCATCCCCCCACTCAATTCTTTTGAGAGAAACTTTTCCTTGAGAAAGGACCCGTTTCTAGAAACAATCTTTTGCTTCCGGATCTGAAATAGGAGGTATACCCAACTGTTTTTGGGTGTCCTAAGAAGATGTATTTATCCGCTTTGGGTTCGAGCTTATCTGGCTGAAACCTTTTCACATAAGCGTCGCAGCCCCAAACTTTTAAGAAACGACAGCTTAGGTTTCTCTAAACCATAGTTCATACGCTGTCATCTCAACGGAATTACGTGGTGCCCTATTTAAACTGAATGCGGTTGTCTCTAATGCCTAACCCATGAACGATAGTGGTAATTCGATAAGAGACATCATGGTATGCCCCATATCCAATAGGGTGCATCTATGATGGTCGGACACACCATCACACTATGGTGTTCCAGGCGGTGTTAGTTGTGAAAAAGTTTCCACAATGTCCTAATTGTGTACCAAACTCGCAACTCAGATATTCATCTCTATGATCATATCATAGACATTTTATCTTCTTGTCACGAAGATCTTCAACTTCACTCTGAAATTACTTGAACCTTTCAATAATTCAGACTTGTGTTTCATCAAGTAAATATACTCAGCATCTACTCAAATCATCTGTGAAGTAAGAACATAACAATATCCACTACGTGCCTCGGCACTCATTGGACTGCACACATCAAAATGTATTACTTCCAACAAGTTGCTTTCTTGTTCCATCTTACTGAAAACGAGGCTTTTCAGTCATCTTGCCCATGTGGTATGATTTGCATGTCTCAAGTGCTTCAAAATCAAGTGAGTCCAAACGATCCATCTGCATGGAGTTTCTTCATGCCTACATACCAATAGACATGGTTCGCATGTCTCAAATTTCTCAAAAAACGAGTGAGTCCAAAGATCCATCAACATGGAGCTTCTTCATGCATTTTATACCAATATGACTTACATGGCAGTGCCACGAGTAGGTGGTACTATCATTACTATCTTATATCTTTTGGCATGAACATGTGTATCACTACGATCGAGATTCAATAAACCATTCATTTTAGGTGCAAGACCATTGAAGGTATTATTCAAATAAACAGAGTAACCATTATTCTCCTTAAATGAATAACCGTATTATGGTAGACATAATCCAATCATGTCTATGCTCAACGCAAACACCAAATAACAATTATTTAGGTTTAACACCAATCTCGATGGTAGACGGAGCAGGCGATGCTTGATCACATCAACCTTGGAAACACTTCCAACACACATCGTCATCTCACCTTTAGCTAGTCTTCGTTTATTTCGTAGCTCTTTTATTTTGAGTTACTAACAATTAGCAACCGAAATGGTATCTTAATACCCTGGTGCTACTAGGAGTACTAGTAAAGTACACATTTAATACAATGTATATCCAATATACCTCTGTCAACCTTGCCAGCCTTCTCATCTACCAAGTATCTAGGGTAGTTCTGCTTCAGTGATCGTTCCCTCATTACAGAAGCACTCTCGGGTTTGGGTTCAACTTTGGTTTCTTCACTGGAGCAGCAACTGTTTTGCCATTTCATGAAGTATCCCTTCTTGCCCTTCTTGAAACTAGTGGTTTCACTAACCATCAACAATTGATGCTCCTTCTTGATTTCTACCTTCGCGGTGTCAAACATCGCGAACATTTTAAGGATCATCATATCTATCCCTGATATGTTATAGTTCATCACGAAGCTCTAGCAGCTTAGTGGCAATGACTTTGGAGAAACATCACTATCTCATCCGGAAGATTAACTCCCACTCGATTCAAGTGATTGTTGTACTCAGACAATCTGAGCACAAGCTCAACGATTAAGCTTTTCTCCCTTAGTTTGCAGGCTAAGAAACTCGTCGGAGGTCTTATACCTCTTGACGTGGGCACGAGCCTGAAATCCCAATTTCAGCTCTTGGAACATCTCATATGTTCTGCAACATTTCAAAAATGTCTGCGGTGCCTCAATTCTAAACCATTTAACATTACCCACTGAACTATCATGTAGTCATCAAAACGTGTATGTCAGATGTTCGCAACATCCATAAATGACGTTCAAGGTTCAGCACACCGAGCGGTGCATTGAGGACATAAGCCTTCTACGCAGCAATGAGGACAATCGTCAGTTTATGGACCCAGTCCGCATAATTGCTACTATCAACTTTCAACTATATTTTCTCTAGGAACATATCTAAAACAGTAGAACTAAAGCGCGAGCTACTACATAATTTGCCAAACCCTTTTGACTATGTTCAGGATAATTAAGTTCATCTTATGAACTCCCACTCAGATAAACATCCATCTAGTCATCTAAGTGATACATGATCCGAGTCAACTAGGTCGTGTCCGATCATCACGTGAGACGGACTAGTCATCATCGGTGAACATCTTCATGTTGATCGTATCTACTATACGACTCATGTTCGACCTTTCGGTCTCTCGTGTTCCGAGGCCATGTCTGTACATGCTAGGCTCGTCAAGTCAACCTAAGTGTTTCGCGTGTGTAAATCTGGCTTACACCCGTTGTATGTGAACATTAGAATCTATCACACCCGATCATCACGTGGTGCTTCGAAACAACGAACTTTCACAACGGTGCACAGTTAGGGGGAACACTTTCTTGAAATTATTATGAGGGATCATCTTATTTACTACCGTCGTTCTAAGAAAATAAGTTGCATAAACATGATAAACATCACATGCAATCAAATAGTGACATGATATGGCCAATATAATTTTGCTCCTTTTGATCTCCATCTTCGGGGCTCCATGATCATCATCGTCACCGGCATGACACCATGATCTCCATCATCGTGTCTCCATGAAGTTGTCTCGCCCACTATTACTTCTACTACTATGGCAAACAGTTTAGCAATAAAGTAAAGTAATTACATGGCATTGTTCAATGACACGCAGGTCATACAATAAATTAAGATAACTCCTATGGCTCTTGTCGGTTGTCATACTCATCGACATGCAAGTCGTGATCCCTATTACAAGAACATGATCAATCCCATACATCACATATATCATTCATCACATTCTTTTTGCCATATCACATCACATAGCATACCCTGCAAAAACAAGTTAGACGTCCTCTAATTGTAGTTTGCATGTTTTACGTGGCTGCTATGGGTTTCTAGCAAGAACGTTTCTTACCTACGCAAAAGCCACAACGTGATATGCCAATTGCTATTTACCCTTCATAAGGACCCTTTTCATCAAATCTGATCCGACTAAAGTGGGAGAGACTGGCACCCGCTAGCCACCTTATGCAACAAGTGCATGTCAGTCGGTGGAACCTGTCTCACGTAAGCGTACGTGTAAGTCGGTCCGGGCCGCTTCATCCCACAATACCGTCGAAACAAGATAGGACTAGTAACGGTAAGCATATTGAACAAAATCAACACCCACAAAAACTTGTGTTCTACTCGTGCATAGAATCTACGCAATAGACCTAGCTCATGATGCCACTGTTGGGGAACGTGGCAGAAATTCAAAATTTTCCAACGAGTCACCAAGATCTATCTATGGAGAGACTAGCAACGAGAGAGAGGGGAGTGCATCTACATACCCTTATAGATCGCTAAGCGGAAGCGTTCAAGAGAACGGGGTTGAGGGAGTCGTACTCGTCGTGATCCAAATCACCGGAGATCCTAGTGCCGAACGGACGGCACCTCCGCGTTCAACACACATGCAGCCCGGTGACGTCTCCCACGCCTTGATCTAGCAAGGAGAGAGGGAGAGGTTGGGGAAGACTCCGTCCAGCAGCAGCACAACGGCGTGGTGGTGATGGAGGAGCGTGGCATTCCAGCAGGGCTTCGCCAAGCACTACGAGAGATGAGGAGGGAGAGAGGTAGGGCTGCGCCAAGGAGAGGAAAACTCATGTGTTTGCAGCCCCCAATACCTCAAGTATATATAGGGGAAGGGGAGGGGCTGCGTCCCCATCTAGGGTTCCCTCCCTAGGGGTGGCGGCAGCCCCAAAACCCATCTAGGGTGCCGCCAAGGGGGGGAGAAGGGGAAACTTGCCCCCCAAGCAAGGTGGAGGCGCCCCCTCCCCAAACCCTAGGCGCCTTGGGCCCTGGTGGGGGGCGCACCAGCCCACCTGGGGCTGGTCCCCTCCCACACTTGGCCCATGCAGCCCTCTGGGGCTGGTGGTCCCACCTGGTCGACCCCAAGGACCCTCCCGGTGGTCCTGGTACATTACCGATAGCACCCGAAACTTTTCCGGTGACCAAAACAGGACTTCCCATATATAAATCTTTACATTCAGACCATTCCGGAACTCCTCGTGACGTCCAGGATCTCATCCAGGACTCCGAACAACATTCGGTAACCACGTATATCTATTCCCTATAACCCTAGCGCCATCGAACCTTAAGTGTGTAGACCCTACGGGTTCGGGAACCATGTAGACATGACCGAGACAACTCTCCGGCCAATAACCAACAACGGGATCTGGATACCCATGTTGGCTCCCACATGTTCCATGATGATCTCATCGGATGAACCACGATGTCAAGGATTCAATCAATCCCGTATACAATTCCCTTTGTCTACCGGTATAGTACTTGTCCGAGATTCGATCGTCGGTATCCCGATACCTTGTTCAATCTCGTTATCGGGAAGTCTCTTTACGCATTCCGTAACACATCATCCCGTGATCAACTCCTTGATCACATTGTGCACATTATGATGATGTCCTACCGAGTGGGCCCAGAGATACCTCTCCGTCACACGGAGTGACAAATCCCAGTCTCGATTCATGCCAACCCAACAGACACTTTCGGAGATACCCGTAGTGCACCTTTATAGCCACCCAGTTACGTTGTGACGTTTGGCACACCCAAAGCATTCCTACGGTGTCCGGGAGTTGCACAATCTCATGGTCTAAGGAAAAGATACTTGACATCAGAAAAGCTTTAGCAAACGAACTACACGATCTTGTGCTATGCTTAGGATTGGTTCTTGTCCATCACATCATTCTACTAATGTTGTGATCCCATTATCAATGACATCCAATGTCCATGGTCAGGAAACCATGACCATCTGTTGATCAACGAGCTAGTCAACTAGAGGCTCACTAGGGACATGTTGTGGTCTATGTATTCACACATGTATTGCGGTTTCTAGTCAATACAATTATAGCATGAATAATAGACAATTATCATGAACAAGGAAATACTATAATAACCATTTTATTATTGCCTCTAGGGCATATTTCCAACCACTACTATGTTGCTAACTTTACCCACTAAGATAATGAGGGTGCTTCTATTTGTTAGTGTATGTTTCATAAACTAGTCCCACTATTACAGTAATCTCACTCTCTCAATATATGTGCCAACAGGGATGCTCGATTTTGGTGGAACTGCACAAAAACTTTGGGTGCTTCATTGCCGCGACAGCTTCCGTCCTTTCCTGTCAGTCGCTAATCTCGGCTTGCTTTCTTCCTTCGCTGTCAGTCACTTCGCTTATCTCGACTTCCAGTCAAAGGAAGTAGTAATTGATATGCTACCTCACACAGGTTAGTACTGGTCTTTATCTTGATTATTGTGCTTGTCATGTATTGGTAATTTGGTATTGTGCTACAGTTTGCCAATTTTATAAAGGAGTAACTTGGAGCCTGAACTCGCATGCAAATCATTCATTGGGTGATTTCAGTAGAACTGCACAAAATGATCAGATGGACAGATACTTATGCTGCTGCTATGTACTCCAAAGTTCACTCAGACAAGCATCGATGTTGACAAGAAGTGCCTATTATTCATTCGAGTATCAACCAGCGTCAACCGGTTGTCAAACTCCCAAGTATTAGGAGAGTGAACGCCAAAAATATTGCTTGGCGCATAGCCCAGAAGAACACAGTCCAGTCTTTGGTCCCAACTTGTGCCTTTTGGTTATCAGCAGATATGGTAGTGAACTGTATGGCATGGAGTCTAAAGATTCTAGACAAGTTGGTTGACGTGTATATTCATCTGGCACTTAATCAGTCTGCATGCCAGGGATGCTCCATTTCAGTTGAACTGCACAAAAAATTTGGGTGGTTCATTTTCTCAACCGCCTCCTTTCTCATTTGCAATGTAGAATTTTGGCGAGCTACAGGACCAAGATGAGCCAGTAAACTAGTTGGGTGAAAGTAGTGGCCAAGTTGCTCAACCCTCACTCCGCATGAGGCCACTATTTGAGGATAAACCTACAAGCAAAGTTCAGATTGTCTGTGCTGCCTCTTATGTACTCGAAAGTTTACTCATACAATAATTAATTTTAGCAAGAAGTACCTCCGACTGAACACCATTTACCAGTATGTACCCTAGGTAATTAAAGTTCGTCCATGGATCATATTGGTTGTGATCTCAATCATTTGGATGCATAAACATACTGAACATGTGTATATCTGAATCTTTTTGTGAATTATGTATGAATATTGTCGTGTGATCTATCAATCATTTGGATGCATAGATATGCTGAGCTTGTGTATATATGAATCTTATGAGTTGTTGATAGTGAATGTTGGCTATGAATATGAACGTGTCCTGTGAACCTGAGTTTGACACGAATGTTTACCTTTTTTGTTGTATTGGTGTGTGAACTTGTTAGTATACCTACTGTGGGGCATGTGACGTGTGGGTGTCAATGGCACACCTTCTTCCCGAGAAGAATTGCACTTGCTTTGTTAGGGTAGCAATGATGCATCAGCTCTTTTTTATCTTTTTATTACTCTGTCTTCCCCTCTCCCCCGCTCAACCCCTGCCGTAATGTTTTCGGCCTCAAAACAAACATAGTACTGCGTTGTTTTGGGGGCTTGATGAAAAATCGAGTGCTGGTTTCTATAGGTTGGCCCTCCTAGCAAATGGCCTGCTGGTCCACCACGACGGACTGGGAGGCTAAAAATACAAGTTGTATGGTGCAGAGGCAAGTAAAAAAACGCTATCGAGAGCCATCCACTGAAGAAGAAAAATTGCTCCAGATGTGCTTCTTCAGTCGTGCCGCCGGCCCCCTCTTTAATCCAGTTCGCTCACGGATCTGGTATCATTTTTCCAGAGGGCGAACAAGTATCAGCTAGGCCTAGGTTTTGTATTTTAACATGTGTAGCCCACGACATACGGAGACAGTGGTTTCAACTTATTTTTTGAGGTCCATACCGGCCTATGGGCTTCTTCTTAAAGATCGGCAGCCAATGTATTTTTTTAATAAAACGCATGTCTCTGTTCTATTTATCTATATATAAGAATAAGAATGTTGTGTCCAATTTATGTTTTCCCTTCTAACCACATTATATATATTTATATTATTATTATTATCGCATATTTTATAGAGACTTATATATACATTATAAAAACATCCCACATGTTCTTAAGTTATAAAGTTAAATGTTTAATAGAAGTTGGCAAGGAAAATCCTGGTTGTTTTTGACTCACATGCAAGGAAAATCATGGTGAGTGCGTACAAAAGCTTGTGAAGATTTTAAGGACCAATTTAATAATAACGCGCTCATTTTTATTTTGAGCAATAACTCACTAATTTGTTAATTATATATATATATATATATAATGTGCCTCTCCGGTTTATTCTTTGATATTAATTGCTCCTTCTAACATAACATTATATATAACGAGCCCAGCTAATTCATGTATTTGAAGGAAGTGCAAATGGGCTGGGATTTCTTAGAAAATACAAATGGGCCTGATGGACGCAAAATTATTTGTTCACCCAGCCCAGCAAATGGACTGTACATTCTAGAAAACATGTGTTAAATATATGCCACATTTTTGCAAGCTGACATGTGGGCCAATAGGTCGAAGCATACGAAGGGCGTTGTCAACTTGGTCAAAAAAAGATTGTGACATCCACAACCATTGCATTTATATCCAACGGCCGGCATGCACCTTCAATCTCTCGTCTTCTTTCTCCAGCGTCGCCGGGACCACCTGGTCCGGCCTCCGGCGGCTAGCGGCTCTGCTTAGCACGCATCGCTGTGAAGCGCTACCCCACCGCCGGCTAGGCTATCCCTCCACCCCTCCACACCTCATGTTATTCTCCACCGACTGCAGCCCCATGCCGCACCAGAACCAGTTGTAACCCTTCTCCTCCTCTCAATCTGCGACTCCACTACCGCGTCTTCCCATCTCCGAGTCGTTCCCGTCCGGGGCCTCAACATCATCCATCGCCTCGCTGCGCTCGGTGCGGCGTGGTCAACAAACGAGAGTCATCGGAAGAAGACTATAGGTGGAGAGCCTGACGGCTGGGACCCACGAGGTGCATGGTCGCACACAAGGAAAGTTCCTCCTTATTAATCTGAAAAAATGTTTCCTCCACCTGACAGTTGGGACCCACCGGTTGTATCTTCGCACGGAAGGAAGTGCCTCCTTGTTTTGCGAAAAAAATTATTCTTCCCATGGACAGCTAGGATCCATCACATTTGGTGGCTGACTTGTGGGCCTACTAAGTGGACATGTAGGCAGGGCTTTGTCAACTTAATCAACAAATGATTCTAGAAGATGGACCGTTGGATGTTAATCCAACAGTCGTGCTCCTTCTTCAACCTCTGTTCTTGCTCCTGTCTCCCGTGGGCGGCACCGCGGATGTGCTGCCGCGCACCCGAACCAGTCAAGTTTCCCACTCCTCTCCATCTGCGACTCCACTACTCCGTCTTCCCCATCTCCGGGTCGTTCTAGTCCGGGGCCTCGCCGTCGTCCACCGGCCTTGGTGCGCTCGGCACGGTGTGGTCAACGTGGTCAACAACCACAGCCATCAAAAGATGACTGTACGTGAGAGGCTGACAGTGGGGACGCACCACGCCCATGGACGCCTGCATGCAACGGAACGCGGCGTGGTCAACGTGGTCAAGGAACGACTTCCATCATAAGTGTACTGTACGTGGAGAGGCTGACAGTTGGGTCCACGGCCGTAGCAAGGAAGTGCCTCCTTATTACACGGAAAATAATGATTCCTCCACCTGAAAGTAGGGACCCACTGGACGGGCCACCGTATTTTGTGAAAAAACGTTTCCCCCTTGACTGCTGGGACCCACCTGATGGGCCACCGTATTTAGCGAAAACAATGTTCCCCCCGCTGTCAGCTCGAACCACCGGAAGTGCCTCCTTATTAAGCAGAAAAAATGAATACTTCCCCTGCTAGCTGGGACCCACCTTGGTGGGAGGCTGGCTTGTGGGCCTACTAAGTTGACGGGGACGGAGGGCTTTGTCAACTTAGTCAATATGAGCGATTCTAGCTCCAGTAACCGTACGATGTCCATCCAATGGCTGTAGTGCTTCTTCAACCTCTGGTCTTCTTGCTCCAGCCGCCCAAAGCAGCACTGGTCATGTCGCGTGCTCCTGCCTCCCGTGGTTGGTTGTGATGCCGTGGAGGCCTCACCGCCCCTACTACTCCCGCCGCTGGCCAGGCCATCCCTCTACTCACCCACACCCATGTTATTCTGCGGCGACGGCAGCCTCACACTACAGCTGAACGAGTGAACCCTCATACTCCTCTACGCGTGGGCATCCACTGCCACGTCTTCCCCGGCTCCGCGTCGTCCCCTTCCTAGGCCTCGACATCGTCCACCACCCTGGTGCTCTCGGCGTGGCGTGGTCAACGTGGTCAAGGAACGACTTCCATCGGAAGACTACTGTACGTGGAGAGGCTGACAGCTGGGTCCATGGCGGCCGCAAGGAAGTGCCTCCTTATTACGCGCAAAATAATTATTCCTCCACCTGACAGCAGGGACCCATCGGACGGGCCACCTTATTTCGCAAAAAACCCGTTTTCCCCCTGACTGTTGGGACCCACCAGCTACATCTTCGCACGCAAGGAAGTGAGTCCGGGCAAAAAAATGATTCGTCCCCCTGACTGCTGGGACCCACCAGCTACATCTTCGCACGCAAGGAAGTGCCTGACAGTCGGGACCCACCTGGTCGAAGCGTATGTAGCGTTGTAATTATAGTCGCGAATGTGTATGTACATACTAGTCGATGTAGAGGCGCGCACATGTCTTAGTAGAGGCGCGCACGTGTCGTAGTAGAGGCGCGCACGTAGCATGTACACGTACGTACAGTGGCCAGTGTGCAAGAAATAAAATACGGCCACGTACGTACATACGGGTGAGGTCTCGAACACCTACTCGCGCATATGTACGGCCAGGGCTCATGTACATGGCTGGGTCGGAACGGAGAAACAACATCGTCATCGTGTTCATGGGGAGCCAACCGGCTGGGTCGGAACAGAATGCGTCATCGTGTTCATCGGGAGGGCTTGGATGGAACAGGCAATGGAAACGAGGCATGGCATACGGCAGAACGGAGGAAACGGCCTTGTGTTCGACCGGCCACGTTCGAAACAGGATCCTGTTCATCGGGAGGGGTCTGGCGTACCGCAAAACGGAGGAAACGGACCTCCTACGGTCGAAACGGGGGTCCTATTGATCGGGAGGGGTGTGGCATACCGCAAAACGGACGAAACAGACTTGTGTTGGAGCGCTACGGTCGAAATAGGGGTCCTGTTCATCAGGAGGGGTGTGGCGTACCGCAAAAAGGGACTCCACGGGATACTGTTCATCTCCACCGTTGACCTCCTCCAGTACTGTTCATCCACTGTCGACCTCCTCCAGCCTCCACCTGCGACTGTTCATCCATGGGGCTCCTGTTCATCCAGCCTCCACCACGCGCTACTCCACCGGCTACTGTTCAACCACCACTCTCCACGGGCTCCTGTTCAACCACCCCTCCACGGGCCATTGTTCATCCATCCCTCCACCGTATATTGTTCATCCTGTAGGGGAACGTAGTAATTTCAAAAAAATTCCTACGCACACGCAAGATCATGGTGATGCATAGCAATGAGAGGGGAGAGTGTTGTCTATGTACCCTCGTAGACCGAAGCGGAAGCGTTGACGCGACGTAGAGGAAGTAGTCATACGTCTTCTCGGTCCAACCGATCCAAGCACCGTTACTCCGGCACCTCCGAGTTCTTGACACACGTACAGCTCGATGACGCACCCCGGGCTCCGATCCAGCAGAGCTTCAGGGAGGAGTTCCGTCAGCACGACGGCGTGATGACGATCTTGATGTTCAACCGTCGCAGGGCTTCGCCTAAGCACTGCTACAATATGACCGAGGTGTAATATCGTGGAGGGGGGCACCGCACACGGCTAAGGAACGATCACGAAGATCAACTTGTGTGTCTATGGGGTGCCCCCCGCCCCCGTATATAAAGGAACCAAGGGGAGGGGGCGGCCGGCCAAGGAGTGGCGCGCTAAGGGGGAGTCCTACTCCCACCGGGAGTAGGACTCCCTTTCTTTCCTAGTTGGAGAAGGAGGAGGGGGAAAGAGGAGGAAGAGGGGAAGGAAAGGGGGGGCGCCGCCCCCCTTCCCTTGTCCTATTCGGACTAGGAAGGGGAGGGGCGCGCGGCCACCTCCTGCCTCCTTCCCTCTTCTCCCTCGAGGCCCATGTAGGCCCAATAACCCCCCCGGGGGGTTCCGGTAACCTCCCGGTACTCCGGTAAAATGCCGATTTCACCCGGAATGATTCCGATGTCCAAATATAGGCTTCCAATATATCGATCTTTATGTCTCGATCATTTTGAGACTCCTCGTCATGTCCGTCATCACATCCGGGACTCCGAACAACCTTCGGTACATCAAAATACATAAACTCATAAAGAAACTGTCATCGTAACTTTAAGCGTGCGGACCCTACGGTTCGAGAACAATGTAGACATGACCGAGACACGTCTCCGGTCAATAACCAATAGCGGGACCTGGATGCCCATATTGGTTCCTACATATTCTACGAAGATCTTTATCGGTCAGACCGCATAACAACATACGGTGTTCCCTTTGTCATCGGTATGTTACTTGCCCGAGATTCGATCGTCGGTATCCAATACCTAGTTCAATCTCGTTACCGGCAAGTCCCTTTACTCGTTCCGTAACACATCATCTCGCAACTAACTCATTAGTTGCAATGCTTGCAAGGCTTAAGTGATGTGTATTGCCGAGAGGGCCCAGAGATACCTCTCCGACATTCGGAGTGACAAATAATAATCTCGAAATACGCCAACCCAACAAGTACCTTTGGAGACACCTGTAGAGCCCCTTTATAATCACCCAGTTACGTTGTGATGTTTGGTAGCACACAAAGTGTTCCTCCGGTAAACGGGAGTTGCATAATCTCATAGTCATAGGAACATGTATAAGTCATGAAGAAAGCAATAGCAACATACTAAATGATCGGGTGCTAAGCTAACGGAATGGGTCATATCAATCAGATCATTCAACTAATGATGTGATCACGTTAATCAAATAACAACTCTTTGTCTATGGTTAGGAAACATAACCATCTTTGATTAACAAGTTGTTTGTCTATATATTCACACATGTATTATGTTTCAGGTTAATACAATTCTAGCATGAATAATAAACATTTATCATGATATAAGGAAATAAATAATAACTTTATTACTGCCTCTAGGGCATATTTCCTTCAGTCTCCCACTTGCACTAGAGTCAATAATCTAGATTACACAGTAATGATTCTAACACCCATGGAGTCTTGGTGCTGATCATGTTTTGCTTGTGGAAGAGGCTTAGTCAACGGGTCTGCAACATTCAGATCCATATGTATCTTGCAAATCTCTATGTCTCCCACCTGGACTAGATCCCGGATGGAATTGAAGCGTCTCTTGATGTGCTTGGTTCTCTTGTGAAATCTGGATTCCTTCGTAAGGCAATCGCTCCAGTATTGTCACAAAAGATCTTCATTGGACCCGATGCACTAGGTATGACACCTAGATCAGATATGAACTCCTTCATCCAGACTCCTTCATTAGCTGCTTCTGAAGCAGCTATGTATTCCGCTTCACACGTAGATCCCGCCACGACGCTTTGTTTTGAACTGCACCAACTGACAGCTCCACCGTTTAATGTAAACACGTATCTGGTTTGCGATTTAGAATCGTCCAGATCAGTGTCAAAGCTTGCATCTACGTAACCCTTTACGATGAGCTCTTTGTCACCTCCATATACGAGAAACATATCCTTAGTCCTTTTCAGGTACTTCAGGATGTTCTTGACCGCTGTCCAGTGATCCACTCCTGGATTACTTTGGTACCTCCCTGCTAAACTTATAGCAAGGCACACATCAGGTCTGGTACACAGCATTGCATACATGATAGAGCCTATGGCTGAAGCATAGGGAACATCTTTCATTTTCTCTCTATCTTCTGAAGTGGTCGGGCATTGGGTCTTACTCAACTTCACACCTTGCAATACAGGCAAGAACCCTTTCTTTGCTTGATCCATTTTGAACTTCTTCAAAACTTTGTCAAGGTATGTGCTTTGTGAAAGTCCAATTAAGCGTTTTGATCTATCTCTATAGATCTGAATGCCCAATATGTTAGCAGCTTCACCGAGGTCTTTCATTGAAAAACTTTTATTCAAGTATCCCTTTATGCTATCCAGAAATTCTATATCATTTCCAATCAATAATATGTCATCCACATATAATATTAGAAATGCTACAGAGCTCCCACTCACTTTCTTGAAAATACAGGCTTCTCCAAAAGTCTGTATAAACCCAAATGCTTTGATCACTCTATCAAAGCGTTTATTCCAACTCCGAATGGCTTGCACCAGTCCATAACTGGATCGCTGGAGCTTGCACACTTTGTTAGCTCCCTTTGGATCGATAAAACCTTCTGGTTGCATCATATACAACTCTTCCTCCAGAAACCCATTCAGGAATGCAGTTTTTACATCCATTTGCCAAATTTCATAATTATAAAATGCGGCAATTGCTAACATGATTCGGACATACTTAAGCATCGCTATGGGTGAGAAGGTCTGATCGTAGTCAATCCCTTGAACTTGTCGAAAACCTTTTGCAACAAGTCGAGCTTTGTAGACAGTAACATTACCGTCAGCGTCAGTCTTCTTCTTGAAGATCCATTTATTCTCAATTGCTTGCCGACCATCGGGCAAGTCAACCAAAGTCCATACTTTGTTCTCATACATGGATCCCATCTCATATTTCATGGCTTCAGGCCATTTTGCGGAATCTGGGCTCACCATCGCTTCTTCATAGTTCGTAGGTTCATCATGATCTAGTAGCATGACTTACAAAATAGGATTACCGTACCACTCTGGTGCGGATCTTACTCTGTTTGACCTACGAGGTTCTGTAGCAACTTGATCTGAAGTTCTATGATCATCATCATCAACTTCCTTACTAGTTGGTTTTGACGTCACAGAAACCGGTTCCTGTGATGTACTATTTTCCAACAAGGGAGCAGGTACAGTTACCTCATCAAGTTCAACTTTCCTCCCACTCACTTCTTTCGAGAGAAACTCCTTCTCTAGAAAGGATCCATTCTTAGCAACGAATGTCTTGCCTTCAGATCTGTGATAGAAGGTGTACCCAACTATCTCCTTTGGGTATCCTATGAAGACACATTTCTCCGATTTGGGTTCGAGCTTATCAGGTTGAAGCTTTTTCACATAAGCATCGCAGCCACAAACTTTAAGAAACGACAACTTTGGTTTCTTGCCAAACCATAGTTCATAAGGTGTCGTCTCAACGGATTTTGATGGTGCCTTATTTAATGTGAATGTGGACGTCTCTAAAGCATAACCCCAAAACGATAGCGGTAAATCTGTATGAGATATCATAGATCGCACCATATCAAGTAAAGTACGATTAGAACATTCGGACACACCATTACGCTGTGGTGTTCCGGGTGGCGTGAGTTGCGAAACTATTCCGCATTGTTTCAAGTGTAGACCAAACTCGTAACTTAAATATTCTCCTCCATGATCAGATCGTAGAAATTTTATTTTCTTGTTACGATGATTTTCAACTTCACTCTCGAATTCTTTGAACTTTTCAAATGTTTCATACTTATGCTTCATTAAGTAGATATACCCATATCTACTTAAATCATCTGTGAAGGTGAGAAAATAACGATATCTGCCATGAGCCTCAATACTCATTGGACCACATACATTTGTATGTATGATTTCCAACAAATCTGTTGCTCTCTCCATAGTACCGGAGAACGGCGTTTTAGTCATCTTGCCCATGAGGCACGGTTCGCAAGTGCCAAGTGATTCATAATCAAGTGGTTCCAAAAGTCCATCAGTGTGGAGTTTCTTCATGCGCTTTACACCGATATGACCTAAACGGCAGTGCCACAAATAAGTTGCACTATCATTATCAACTCTGCATCTTTTGGCTTCAACACTATGAATATGTGTATCACTACTATCGAGATTCATTAAAAATAGACCACTCTTCAAGGGTGCACGACCATAAAAGATATTACTCATATAAATAGAACAACCATTATTCTCTGATTTAAATGCATAACCGTCTCGCATCAAACAAGATCCAGATATAATGTTCATGCTCAACGCTGGCACCAAATAACAATTATTTAGGTCTAATACTAATCCCGAAGGTAGATGTAGAGGTAGCGTGCCGACCGCGATCACATCGACTTTGGAACTGTTTCCCACGCGCATCGTCACCTCGTCCTTTGCTAGTGTTCGCTTAATCTGTAGTCCCTGTTTCGAGTTGCAAATATTAGCAACAGAACCAGTATCAAATACCCAGGTGCTACTGCGAGCTCTAGTAAGGTACACATCAATAACATGTATATCACATATACCTTTGTTCACCTTGCCATCCTTCTTATCCGCCAAATACTTGGGGCAGTTCCGCTTCCAGTGACCAGTCTGCTTGCAGTAGAAGCACTCAGTTTCAGGCTTAGGTCTAGACTTGGGTTTCTTCTCTTGAGCAGCAACTTGCTTGCTGTTCTTCTTGAAGTTCCCCTTCTTCTTCACTTTGCCCTTTTTCTTGAAACTAGTGGTCTTGTTGACCATCAACACTTGATGCAACTTCTTGATTTCTACCTCCGCAGCCTTTAGGATTGCGAAGAGCTCGGGAATTGTCTTATCCATCCCTTGCATATTATAGTTCATCACGAAGCTCTTGTAGCTTGGTGGAAGTGATTGGAGAATTCTGTCAATGACGCTATCATCCGGAAGAGTAACTCCCAGTTGAATCAAGTGATTACAATACCCAGACATCTTGAGTGTATGCTCACTGACAGAACTATTCTCCTCCATCTTGCAGCTATAGAACTTATTGGGGACTTCATATCTCTCAATCCGGGCATTCTTCTGGAATATTAACTTCAACTCCTGGAACATCTCATATGCTCCATGACGTTCAAAACGTCGTTGAAGTCCCGGTTCTAAGCCGTAAAGCATGGCACATTTAACTATCGAGTAGTCATCAGCTTTGCTCTGCCAGACGTTCTTAACGTCGTCAGTTGCATCGGCAGTAGGCCTGGCACCCAGCGGTGCTTCCAGGACGTAATTTTTCTGTGCAGCAATGAGGATAATCCTCAAGTTACGGACCCAGTCCGCGTAGTTGCTACCATCATCTTTCAACTTTGCTTTCTCAAGGAACGCATTAAAATTCAACGGAACAACAGCACAGGCCATCTATCTACAATCAACATAGACAAGCAAGATACTATCAGGTACTAAGTTCATGATAAATTTAAGTTTTATTAATCATATTACTTAAGAACTCCCCCTTAGAAAGACATCTCTCTAGTCATCTAAGTGATCACGTGATCCAAATCAACTAAACCATAACCGATCATCACGTGAGATGGAGTAGTTTTCAATGGTGAACATCTTATGTTGATCATATCTACTATATGATTCACGCTCGACCATTCGGTTTCCGTGTTCCGAGGCCATATCTGCATATGCTAGGCTCGTCAAGTTTAACCTGAGTATTCTGCGTGTGCAAAACTGGCTTGCACCCGTTGTAGATGGACGTAGAGCTTATCACACCCGATCATCACGTGGTGTCTGGGCACGACGAACTTTGGCAACGGTGCATACTCAGGGAGAACACTTCTTGATAATTTTTTGTGAGAGATCATCTTAAAATGCTACCGTCAATCAAAGCAAGATAAGATGCATAAAGGACAAACATCACATGCAATCAATATAAGTGATATGATATGGCCATCATCATCTTGTGCTTGTGATCTCCATCTCCGAAGCACCATCATGATCACCATCGTCACCGGCGCGACACCTTGATCTCCATCGTAGCATCGTTGTCATTTACGCCATCTATTGCTTCTACGACTATCGCTACCGCTTAGTGATAAAGTAAAGCAATTACAGGGCGTTTGCATTTCATACAATAAAGCGACAACCATATGGCTCCTGCCAGTTGCCGATAACTTCGGTTACAAAACATGATCATCGCATACAATAAAATATAGCATCATGTCTTGGCCATATCACATCACAACATGCCCTGCAAAAACAAGTTAGACGTCCTCTACTTTGTTGTTGCAAGTTTTACGTGGCTGCTATCGGCTGAGCAAGAACCGTTCTTACCTACGCATCAAAACCACAACGATAGTTCGTCAAGTTGGTGTTGTTTTAACCTTCACAAGGACCAGGCGTAGCCACACTCGGTTCAACTAAAGTTGGAGAAACTGACACCCGCTAGTCACCTGTGTGCAAAGCACGGCGGTAAAACCAGTCTCGCGTACGTACGCGTAATGTCGGTCCGGGCCGCTTCATCCAACAATACCGCCGAACCAAAGTATGACATGCTGGTAAGCAGTATGACTTGTATCGCCCACAACTCACTTGTATTCTACTCGTGCATATAACATCAAACCATAAAACCTAGGCTCAGATGCCACTGAAGGGGAACGTAGTAATTTCAAAAAAATTCCTACGCACACGCAAGATCATGGTGATGCATAGCAATGAGAGGGGACAGTGTTGTCTATGTACCCTCCTAGACCGATCGGAAGCGTTGACGCAACATAGAGGAAGTAGTCGTACCTCTTCCCGGTCCAACCGATCCAAGCACCGTTACTCCGGCACCTCCGAGTTCTTGACACACGTACAACTCGATGACGCACCCCGGGCTCCGATCCAGCAGAGCTTCAGGGAGGAGTTCCGTCAGCACGATGCCGTGGTGACGATCTTGATGTTCAACCGTCGCAGGGATTTTCCTAACCACTGCTACAATATGACCGAGGTGTAATATCGTGGAGGGGGGCACCGCACACGGCTAAGGAACGATCACGAAGATCAACTTGTGTGTCTATGGGGTGCCCCCCGCCCCCGTATATAAAGGAGCCAAGGGGAGGGGGCGGCCGGCCAAGGAGTGGCGCGCTAAGGGGGAGTCCTACTCCCACCAGGAGTAGGACTCCCTTTCTTTCCTAGTTGGAGAAGGAGGAGGGGGAAAGAGGAGGAAGAGGGGAAGGAAAGGGGGGGCGCCGCCCCCCTTCCCTTGTCCTATTAGGACTAGGAAGGGGAGGGGCGCACGGCCACCTCCTGCTTCCTTCCCTCTTCTCCCTCGAGGCCCATGTAGGCCCAATAACCCCCCGGGGGGTTCCGGTAACCTCCCGGTACTCCGGTAAAATGTCGATTTCACCCGGAACGATTCCGATGTCCAAATATAGGCTTCCAATATATCGATCTTTATGTCCCGTTCATTTCGAGACTCCTCGTCATGTCCGTGATCACATCCGGGACTCGGAACAACCTTCGGTACATCAAAATACATAAACTCATAAAGAAACTGTCATCGTAATTTTAAGCGTGCGGACCCTACGGTTCGAGAACAATGTAGACATGACCGAGACACATCTCCGGTCAATAACCAATAGCGGGACCTGGATGCCCATATTGGTTCCTACATATTCTACGAAGATCTTTATCGGTCAGACCGCATAACAACATACGTTGTTCCCTTTGTCATCGGTATGTTACTTGCCCAAGATTCGATCGTCGGTATCCAATACCTAGTTCAATATCGTTACCGGCAAGTCTCTTTACTCGTTCCGTAACACATCATCTCGCAACTAACTCATTAGTTGCAATGCTTGCAAGGCTTAAGTGATGTATATTATCGAGAGGGCCCAGAGATACCTCTCCGACATTCGGAGTGACAAATCCTAATCTCGAAATACGCCAACCCAACAAATACCTTTGGAGACACCTGTAGGGCATCTTTATAATCACCCAGTTACGTTGTGACGTTTGGTAGCACACAAAGTGTTCCTCCGGTAAACGGGAGTTGCATAATCTCATAGTCATAGGAACATGTATAAGTCATGAAGAAAGCAATAGCAACATACTAAACGATCGGGTGCTAAACTAACGGAATGGGTCATATCAATCAGATCATTCAACTAATGATGTGATCCCGTTAATCAAATAACAACTCTTTGTCTATGGTTAGGAAACATAACCATCTTTGATTAACAAGCTAGTCAAGTAGAGGCATACTAGTGACACTCTGTTTGTCTATATATTCACACATGTATTATGTTTCCGGTTCATACAATTCTAGCATGAATAATAAACATTTATCATGATATAAGGAAATAAATAATAACTTTATTATTGCCTCTAGGGCATATTTCCTTCAGTCTCCCACTTGCACTAGAGTCAATAATCTAGATTACACAGTAATGATTCTAACACCCATGGAGTCTTGGTGCTGATCATGTTTTGCTCGTGGAAGAGGCTTAGTCAACGGGTCTGCAACATTCAGATCCGTATGTATCTTGCAAATCTCTATGTCTCCCACCTGGACTAGATCCCGGATGGAATTGAAGCGTCTCTTGATGTGCTTGGTTCTCTTGTGAAATCTGGATTCCTTCGCTAAGGCAATCGCTCCTGTATTGTCACAAAAGATCTTCATTGGACCCGATGCACTAGGTATGACACCTAGATCATATATGAACTCCTTCATCCAGACTCCTTCATTAGCTGCTTCCGAAGCAGCTATGTATTCTGCTTCACACATAGATCCCGCCACGACGCTTTGTTTTGAACTGCACCAACTAACAGCTCCATCGTTTAATGTAAACACGTATTCGGTTTGCGATTTAGAATCGTCCGGATCAGTGTCAAAGCTTGCATCAACGTAACCCTTTACGATGAGCTCTTTGTCACCTCCATATACGAGAAACATATCCTTAGTCCTTTTCAGGTACTTCAGGATGTTCTTGACCGCTATCCAGTGAGCCACTCCTGGATTACTTTGGTACCTCCCTGCTAAACTTATAGCAAGGCACACATCAGGTCTGGTACACAGCATTGCATACATGATAGAGCCTATGGCTGAAGCATAGGGAACATCTTTCATTTTCTCTCTATCTTCTGCAGTGGTCGGGCATTGAGTCTTACTCAACTTCACATCTTGCAATACAGGCAAGAACCCTTTCTTTGCTTGATCCATTTTGAACTTCTTCAAAACTTTGTCAAGGTATGTGCTTTGTGAAAGTCCAATTAAGCGTTTTGATCTATCTCTATAGATCTTAATGCCCAATATGTAAGCAGCTTCACCGAGGTCTTTCATTGAAAAACTTTTATTCAAGTATCCCTTTATGCTATCCAGAAATTCTATATCATTTCCAATCAATAATATGTCATCCACATATAATATTAGAAATGCTACAGAGCTCCCACTCACTTTCTTGTAAATACAGGCTTCTCCAAAAGTCTGTATAAACCCAAATGCTTTGATCACACTATCAAAGCGTTTATTCCAACTCCGAGAGGCTTGCACCAGTCCATAAATGGATCACTAGAGCTTGCACACTTTGTTAGCTCCCTTTGGATCGATAAAACCTTCTGGTTGCATCATATACAACTCTTCCTCCAGAAACCCATTCAGGAATGCAGTTTTTACATCCATTTGCCAAATTTCATAATCATAAAATGCGGCAATTGCTAACATGATTCGGACAGACTTAAGCATCGCTACGGGTGAGAAGGTCTCATCGTAGTCAATCCCTTGAACTTGTCGAAAACCTTTTGCAACAAGTCGAGCTTTGTAGATAGTAACATTACCGTCAGCGTCAGTCTTCTTCTTGAAGATCCATTTATTCTCAATTGCTTGCCGACCATCGGGCAAGTCAACCAAAGTCCATACTTTGTTCTCATACATGGATCCCATCTCAGATTTCATGGCTTCAAGCCATTTTGCGGAATCTGGGCTCACCATCGCTTCTTCATAGTTCGTAGGTTCATCATGATCTAGTAGCATGACTTCCAGAATAGGATTACCGTACCACTCTGGTGCGGATCTTACTCTGTTTGACCTACGAGGTTCTGTAGCAACTTGATCTGAAGTTCTATGATCATCATCATCAACTTCCTTACTAGTTGGTTTTGACGTCACAGAAACCGGTTCCTGTGATGTACTATTTTCCAACAAGGGAGCAGGTACAGTTACCTCATCATGTTCTACTTTCCTCCCACTCACTTCTTTCGAGAGAAACTCCTTCTCTAGAAAGGATCCATTCTTAGCAACGAATGTCTTGCCTTCGGATATGTGATAGAAGGTGTACCCAACTGTCTCCTTTGGGTACCCTATGAAGACACATTTCTCCGATTTGGGTTCAAGCTTATCAGGTTGAAGCTTTTTCACATAAGCATCGCAGCCCCAAACTTTAAGAAACAACAACTTTGGTTTCTTGCCAAACCATAGTTCATAAGGTGTCGTCTCAACGGATTTTGATGGTGCCTTGTTTAATGTGAATGTGGCCGTCTCTAAAGCATAACCCCAAAACGATAGCGGTAAATCTATAAGAGACATCATAGATCGCACCATATCAAGTAAAGTACGATTACGACGTTCGGACACACCATTACGCTGTGGTGTTCCGGGTTGCGTGAGTTGCGAAACTATTCCGCATTGTTTCAAGTGTAGACCAAACTCATAACTTAAATATTCTCCTCCACGATCAGATCGTAGAAATTTTATTTTCTTGTTACGATGATTTTCAACTTCACTCTGAAATTCTTTGAACTTTTCAAATGTTTTAGACTTATGCTTCATTAAGTAGATATACCTATATCTGCTTAAATCATCTGTGAAGGTGAGAAAATAACGATATCCGCCACGAGCCTCAACACTCATCGGACCACATACATCTGTATGTATGATATCCAACAAATCTGTTGCTCTCTCCATAGTACAAGAGAACGGTGTTTTAGTCATCTTGCCCATGAGGCACGGTTCGCAAGTACCAAGTGATTCATAATCAAGTGGTTCCAAAAGTCCATCAGTATGGAGTTTCTTCATGCGCTTTACACCGATATGACCTAAACGGCAGTGCCACAAATAAGTTGCACTATCATTATCAACTCTGTATCTTTTGGCTTCAACACTATGAATATGTGTATCACTACTATCGAGATTCATTAAAAATAGACCACTCTTCAAGGGTGCACGACCATAAAAGATATTACTCATATAAATAGAACAACCATTATTCTCTGATTTAAATGAATAACCGTCTCGCATCAAACAAGATCCAGATATAATGTTCATGCTCAACGCTGGCACCAAATAACAATTATTTAGGTCTAATACTAATCCCGAAGGTAGATGTAGAGGTAGCGTGCCGACCGCGATCACATCGACTTTGGAACCGTTTCCCACGCGCATCGTCACCTCGTCCTTTGCTAGTGTTCGCTTAATCTGTAGTCCCTGTTTCGAGTTGCAAATATTAGCAATAGAACCAGTATCAAATACCCAGGTGCTACTGCGAGCTCTAGTAAGGTACACATCAATAACATGTATATCACATATACCTTTGTTCACCTTGCCATCCTTCTTATCCGCCAAATACTTGGGGCAGTTCCGCTTCGAGTGACCAGTCTGCTTGCAGTAGAAGCACTCAGTTTCAGGCTTAGGTCCAGACTTGGGTTTCTTCTCTTGAGCAGCAACTTGCTTGTTGTTCTTCTTGAAGTTCCCCTTCTTCTTCCCTTTGCCCTTTTTCTTGAAACTAGTGGTCTTGTTGACCATCAACACTTGATGCTCCTTCTTGATTTCTACCTCCGCAGCCTTTAGCATTGCGAAGAGCTCGGGAATTGTCTTATCCATCCCTTGCATATTATAGTTCATCACGAAGCTCTTGTAGCTTGGTGGAAGTGATTGGAGAATTCTGTCAATGACGCTATCATCCGGAAGAGTAACTCCCAGTTGAATCAAGTGATTACAATACCCAGACATCTTGAGTGTATGCTCACTGACAGAACTATTCTCCTCCATCTTGCAGCTATAGAACTTATTGGAGACTTCATATCTCTCAATCCGGGCATTCTTCTGGAATATTAACTTCAACTCCTGGAACATCTCATATGCTCCATGACGTTCAAAACGTCGTTGAAGTCCCGGTTCTAAGCCGTAAAGCATGGCACATTTAACTATCGAGTAGTCATCAGCTTTGCTCTGCCAGACGTTCTTAACATTGTCAGTTGCATCAGCAGCAGGCCTGGCACCCAGCGGTGCTTCCAGGACATAATTTTTCTGTGCAGCAATGAGGATAATCCTCAAGTTACGGACCCAGTCCGCGTAGTTGCTACCATCATCTTTCAACTTTGCTTTCTCAAGGAACGCATTAAAATTCAACGGAACAACAGCACGGGCCATCTATCTACAATCAACATAGACAAGCAAGATACTATCAGGTACTAAGTTCATGATAAATTTAAGTTTAATTAATCATATTACTTAAGAACTCCCCCTTAGAAAGACATCTCTCTAGTCATCTAAGTGATCACGTGATCCAAATCAACTAAACCATAACCGATCATCACGTGAGATGGAGTAGTTTCAATGGTGAATATCTTATGTTGATCATATCTACTATATGATTCACGCTCGACCATTCGGTCTCCGTGTTCCGAGGCCATATCTGCATATGCTAGGCTCGTCAAGTTTAACCTGAGTATTCTGCGTGTGCAAAACTGGCTTGCACCCGTTGTAGATGGACGTAGAGCTTATCCCACCCGATCATCACGTGGTGTCTGGGCACGACGAACTTTGGCAACGGTGCATACTCAGGGAGAACACTTCTTGATAATTTTTTGTGAGAGATCATCTTAAAATGCTACCGTCAATCAAAGCAAGATAAGATGCATAAAGGATAAACATCACATGCAATCAATATAAGTGATATGATATGGCCATCATCATCTTGTGCTTGTGATCTCCATCTCCGAAGCACCATCGTGATCACCATCGTCACCGGCGCGACACCTTGATCTCCATCGTAGCATCATTGTCGTTTACGCCATCTATTGCTTCTACGACTATCGCTACCGCTTAGTGATAAAGTAAAGCAATTACAGGGCGTTTGCATTTCATACAATAAAGCGACAACCATATGGCTCCTGCCAGTTGCCGATAACTTCGGTTACAAAACATAATCATTTCATACAATAAAATATAGCATCATCTCTTGGCCATATCACATCACAACATGCCTTGCAAAAACAAGTTAGACGTCCTCTACTTTGTTGTTGCAAGTTTTACGTGGCTGCTATGGGCTGAGCAAGAACCGTTCTTACCTACGCATCAAAACCACAACGATAGTTCGTCAAGTTGGTGTTGTTTTAACCTTCACAAGGACCGGGCGTAGCCACACTCGGTTCAACTAAAGTTGGAGAAACTGACACCCGCTAGTCACCTGTGTGCAAAGCACGGCGGTAAAACCAAAGCGTACGCGTAATGTCGGTCTGAGCCGCTTAATCCAACAATACCGCCGAACCAAAGTATGACATGCTGGTAAGCAGTATGACTTGTATCGCCCACAACTCACTTGTGTTCTACTCGTGCATATAACATCAAACCATAAAACCTAGGCTCGGATGCCACTGTAGGGGAACGTAGTAATTTCAAAAAAATTCCTACGCACATGCAAGATCATGGTGATGCATAGCAACGAGAGGGGACAGTGTTGTCTACGTACCCTCGTAGACCGAAGCGGAAGTGTTGACGCAACGTAGAGGAAGTAGTCGTACGTCTTCCTGGTCCAACCGATCCAAGCACCGTTACTCCGGCACCTCCGAGTTCTTGACACACGTACAGCTCGATGACGCACCCCGGGTCCGATCCAGCAGAGCTTCAGGGAGGAGTTCCGTCAGCACGACGGCGTGGTGATGATCTTGATGTTCAACCATCGCAGGGATTCGCCTAACCACTGCTACAATATGACCGAGGTGTAATATCGTGGAGGGGGGCACCGCACACGGCTAAGGAACGATCACGAAGATCAACTTGTGTGTCTATGGGGTGCCCTCCGCCCCTGTATATAAAGGAGCCAAGGGGAGGGGGCGCTCGGCCAAGGAGGGGCGCGCCAAGGGGGAGTCCTACTCCCACCGGGAGTAGGACTCCCTTTCTTTCCTAGTTGGAGAAGGAGGAGGGGGAAAGAGGAGGAAGAGGGGAAGGAAAGGCGGGCGCCGCCCCCCTTCCCTTGTCCTATTCGGACTAGGAAGGGGAGGGGCGCGCGGCCACCTCCTGCCTCCATCCCTCTTCTCCCTCGAGGCCCATGTAGGCCCAATAACCCCCCGGGGGGTTCCGGTAACCTCCCGGTACTCCGGTAAAATGCTGATTTCACCCGGAACGATTCCGATGTCCAAATATAGGCTTCCAATATATCGATCTTTATGTCTCGATCATTTCGAGACTCCTCGTCATGTCCGTGATCACATCCGGGACTCTGAACAACCTTCGGTACATCAAAATACATAAACTCATAAAGAAACTGTCATCGCGTGCGGACCCTACGGTTCGAGAACAATGTAGACATGACCGAGACACGTCTCCGGTCAATAACCAATAGCAGGACCTGGATGCCCATATTGGTTCCTACATATTCTACGAAGATCTTTATCGGTCAGACCGCATAACAACATACGTTGTTCCCTTTGTCATTGGTATGTTACTTGCCCGAGATTCGATCGTCGGTATCCAATACCTAGTTCAATCTCGTTACCGGCAAGTCTCTTTACTCGTTCCGTAACACATCATCTCGCAACTAACTCATTAGTTGCAATTCTTGCAAGGCTTAAGTGATGTGTATTACCGAGAGGGCCCAGAGATACCTCTCCGACATTCGGAGTGACAAATCCTAATCTCGAAATACGCCAACCCAACAAGTACCTTTGGAGACACCTGTAGAGCACCTTTATAATCACCCAGTTACGTTGTGACGTTTGGTAGCACACAAAGTGTTCCTTCGGTAAACGGAGGTTGCATAATCTCATAGTCATAGGAACATGTATAAGTCATGAAGAAAGCAATAGCAACATACTAAACGATCGGGTGCTAAGCTAACGGAATGGGTCATGTCAATCAGATCATTCAACTAATGATGTGATCCCGTTAATCAAATAACAACTCTTTGTCTATGGTTAGGAAACATAACCATCTTTGATTAACAAGCTAGTCAAGTAGAGCCATACTAGTGACACTCTGTTTGTCTATATATTCACACATGTATTATGTTTCCGGTTAATACAATTCTAGCATGAATAATAAACATTTATCATGATATAAGGAAATAAATAATAACTTTATTATTGCCTCTAGGGCATATTTCCTTCACATCCAGCCCTACGCGGGGTCGTCCTGTTCATCCAGCCCTCCACGGGGTCCTGTTCATCTAGCCCCAACTAGCTCGATCGATCAGGGTCCTGTTCATCCAGAGGTAACGCCACGGGGTCCTGTTTATCCACCCCACCGCTCACTGTTCATCAAACCCCCCCTCCCCCTGCAACGCTCACTGTTCATCTAGAGGCAGCATCGATCGGCTTCAGTTAGCAGCAGTAGCGAAGGAATCGCTCGATCGGGTTCAGTTAACAGCCATTGATCGATCGCTCGGGTTCACTAACGCGTAGCCTGCAGTGCAATCGCTCGGGTTCAGTTAGAGCCCAATGCCTCGCTCGGGTTCAGTTAGAGCCAACGCCTCACACACACGCGCGTATGTGTACGAGAGAAACACGCATCGCTGGGCCCCTGACCACCCACCGTAACCGAGAACTCCCCGAAATTTTCCTCGCCCTCGCTTCTACCATGGTTTTTTCCGTCAAGGATGGCCCAAAGAATGTCATGCAGCTGCGTCTCCGGCCCGCCCAGGACAAAAAGCCCATTTTCTATCATGATTTTTTGTCATAGAAGTAGGAGCCCACCACATCTATGATGATACCGGGTTTTGTCACAATTATCGTCATAGAAGTGTCATAAGTATGACAGAATAATTTTTCGTTCGGCCCAAAATGTCACGGATGTGTCTTTTTTTGTAGTGTAGTTATAATGTCTCCTTAACAATTTCCACTTACCAAGAGCGCTTCACTCCCCGGCAACGGAGCAAGAAAATTGCCTTGATAACCCACAAGTATATGGGGTTAATTTTAGCTTTTTCGATAAGTAAGAGTGTCGAACCCAACGAGGAGCAGAAGGAAATGACAAGTGGTTTTCATCAAGGTATTGTCTGCAAGTGCTAAAATTGTAAGTAGCGGAGTAGTTTGATAGCAAGATAATTTGTAACGAGCAAGTAACAATAGTAGTAATAAAAGTGCAGCAAGGTAGCCCAATCCTTTTGAGGCAAAGGAATGGCCAAAATGGTGTCTTATGATAAGCAAAGTGTTCTTGAGGGTACACGGGAATTTCATCTAGTCACTTTCATCATGTTGGCTTAATTCATGTTTGGTACTTTGATAATTTGATATATAGGTGGACCGGTGCTTAGGTGATGTCCTTACTTGAACAAACCTCCTACTTATGATTAACCCTCTCGCAAGAATCCACAACTACGAGAAAAGTATTAAGAATAAATTCTAACCATAGCATTAAACTTTTGGATCCAATCGGTTCCTTACAGAATAGCGCATAAACTGGGGTTTAAGCTTCTGTCACTCTCGCAACCCACCATCTAATAACTACTCCACAATGCATTCCCTTAGGCCCAAATATGGTTAAGTGTCATGTAGTCGACGTTAACATGACACCACTAAGAGAATGACAACACACATCTCATCAAAATATCAAACACATATCAAGTTCACATGATCACTTGCAACATGATTCCTCCCGTGACCTCATGAACGAAAGTAACTACTCACAAATTATAATCATGCTCAAGATTCGAGGGGTATTAAATAGCATAATGGATCTGAACATATAATCTTCCACCAAATAAACCATATAGTAATCAACTACAAGATGTAATCAACACTACTTGTCACCCACAAGCACCAATCTATAGTTTTGATACAAAGATTGAACACGAGATATGAACTAGGGTTTGAGAGGAGTTGGGGCTGCGAAGATGTTGATGAAGATAGCCCTCCCCAAGATGGGAGAGTTGTTTGTGATGATGATGACGATGATTTCCCCCTCTGGGAGGGAAGTTCCCCCGGCAGAATCGCTCCGCCGAAGGGCAAAAGTTCTCCTGCCCAAGTTCCGCCTCAAGCCGGTGGCGCTTCATCCCGAATGTCCTCCCCTTACTTTTTCTAGGTCAAAATGACTTATATACCAGAAGATGGGCATAGAAGGTGGGCCGAGGAGGGTAGTGATATGTCTCCAACGTATCTATAATTTTGGATTGTTCCATGCTATTATATTACCCGTTTTGGATGTTTATGGGCTTTACTATACACTTTTATATCATTTTTGGGACTAACCTACTAACTGTAGGCCCAGCCCGAATTGTTGTTTTTTTTGCCTATTCAGTGTTTCGCAGAAAAGGAAGAAGTCCAAACGGAATGAAACCTTCGGGAGCGATCTTTTTGGAACAAACGCAATCCAGAAGACTTGGAGTGAACGTCAAGAAGCAGCCGAGGCGGCCACGAGGGTGCAAGGCGCGCCCTAGGGGGGCGCCCCTGCCTTGTGGGCCCCTCGTGGCTCCCCTGACCGACTTCTTTCGCCTATATATATCTACGTACCCCGAAAACATCCAGGAGGACCATGAAAAACTATTTCCACCGCCGCAACCTTCTTTACCCCATGAGATCCCATCTTGGAGCCTTTTCTGGCGCTCCGCCAGAGGGGGAATCAATCATGGAGGGATTCTACATCATCACCAAGGCCTCTTCGATGAGTTCTGAGTATTTTACCATGGACCTTCGGGTCTATTGTTATTAGCTAGATGGCTTCTTATCTCTCTTTGAATCTCAATACAAAGGTCTCCTCGATCTTCTTGGAGATCTATTCGATGTAACTCTTTTTGTGGTGTGTTTGTCAAGATTCGAAGAATTGTGGTTTTATGATCAAGTTTATCAATGAGAAATATTTGAATCTCCTCTGAATTATTTTATGTATGATTGTTGCAGGCAGGAGTCGGTCTAATTGTTGCGGACGTGATGCCTATATACATGATAATGCCTAGATATTCTCATAACTACGCACTTTTCTATCAATTGCTCGACAGTAATTTGTTCACCCACCATAATAATTATGCTATCTTGAGAGAAGCCACTAGTGAAATCTATGGCCCCCGGGTCTATTCTCTATCATATAAGTTTCCAATCTACTTTATTTTGCAAACTTTACTTTTCAATCTATATCATAAAAATACCAAAAATATTTATCTTATCATATTATCTCTATCAAATCTCACTTTCGCAAGTGGCCGTGAAGGGATTGACAACCCCTTTGTCACGTTGGTTGACAGGTTCTTGTTTGTTTGTGTAGGTGCGAGGGACTTGTGTGGAGCCTCCTACTGGATTGATACCTTGGTTCTCAAAAACTGAGGGAAATACTTACGCTACTTCGCTACATCACCCTTTCCTCTTCAAGGGAAAAACCAACGCATGCTCAAGAGGTAGCAAGAAGGATTTCTGGCACCGTTGCTGGGGAGGTCTTCGCTCAAGTCAAGACATACCAAGTACCCATCACAAACCCATCTCCCTCGCATTACATTATTTGCCATTTGCCTCTCGTTTTCCTCTCCCCCACTTCACCCTTGCCGTTTTATTCGCCCTCTCTTTTCCATTCGCCTCTTTTTCGCTTGCCTCTTGTGTTGCTGTTCGTCGTCATGGCTAGTCCTTCTATTATTGTTAGTACTCCCGATTATGAAGTTCTTAATTTTAAACAGAGGGAGGGAGAAAATCTAAAAGATGCTTGGCATAGAATTTGCAATGCTCATAATAGATCTACTAGGAAGCAATCTACTTCCGTTCTTCTTCGCAATTTTTATGGAGGCATTACCCCTTGGAATAGATATATTCTTGATAGCATTACCGGAGAAAATTTCTTAGGTAGCCATACTTTTGATTCTTATAATGCTATGATAAATCTTTTTGGTCCTCCACCTCTTTTAGTTAATGGAACTGTTTTAACTTTGGAACATGTGATGTAAAGGCTTGAAATTATTGAAAATAAAGTTGTAATGTTGAGTTAATTGAAAATTTGGATAAAAAGATCCACAACCAAATTACCCAATATGGATCTAAGGTTTGAGTTACTCTAATTTTTTTTAAGAAAAGGAAGCTATAGTTAACGAAAGAATAGATCTAGATTCCACAAGAATCGGTAAACTTGAGCACATTATTACCAACTTGGGGGCTGCCTTTTCTTCTGTGAAAAATACTCCAAATCCTCCTATTACCAAAATTGCTAAATTAATGTATGTTCCTAAAAATAAGGGTGAATCTTCTAGTAAGGAAAATGCGGATCTCAAAGCAATAAGTGTTCACCCCAATCTTTTTGCTATCATTAAGGAACCTTCTGCTACAAACGAATTTCTTGATTTCTTGCCTAGGAATTTAATCATTACCAAAAATAGGGAACCTACTAAGGGCTATAAGTTTTCTATTGAAGAATTTAATACCAAAGATGACAATACTTAAATCAATTCTCGCTTTTATGCCTAACTAGGGGCGTTAAACGGTAGCGCTTGTTGGGAGGCAACACAATTTTATTTTTGTTCCTTGCTCTTTGCTCCTGTTTAGTAATAAATAATTCATCTAGATTCTGTTTAGATGTGGTTTTATGTTTTAATTAGTGTTTGTGTGAAGTAGAACCTATAGGATCATCTTGGGTGAAAGTTAATTTCATCTTGCTGAAAAACAGAAACTTTTGTGCTCACGAGAAAAATTCTAATAAATCACAGAAACGTGCTTTTGAGTTGATTATTTTTTCAGTATATCAATAGACAAATTTACTAGGACTTCCTATTTTGGTAGGGTTTTAGAGTTCCAAAAGTACTCAAAAGTTACAGATTGCTACAGACTGTTCTGTTTTTGATAGATTCTGTTTTTTGTGTGTTATCTGCTTATTTTGATGAATCTATGGCTAGTATCGGGGGGTATGAACCATAGAGAAGTTGGAATACAGTAGGTTTAGAACCAATATAAATAAAGAATGATTTCATTACAGTATATTAAGTGGTGGTTTTTCTTTCTTGCACTAACGGAGCTCATGAGATTTCCTGTTGAGTTTTGCACTGTGAAGTTTTCAAGTTTTGGGTAAAGATTTGATGGACTATGGAATAAGGAGTGGCAAGAGCCTAAGATTTGGGATGCCCATGGCACCCCAAGATAATTCAAGGACAACCAAAAGCCTAAGCTTGGGGATGCCCCCGAAGGCATCCCCTTTTTCCTCTTCGTCTATCAGTAACTTTACTTGGAGCTATATTTTTATTCACCACATGATATGTGTTTTGCTTGGAGCGTCTTGTATGATATGTGTCTTTGTTTTTTTAGTTTAACACAACCATCCTTTCTGTACACACCTTTTGGGAGAGACACACATGATTCAGAATTTATTAGAATACTCTATGTGCTTCACTTATATCTTTTGAGCTAGACAGTTTTGCTCTAGTGCTTCACTTATATCTTTTTATAGCATGGCGGTGGTTTTATTTTGTAGAAATTATTGATCTCTTATGCTTAACTTATATTATTTTGAGAGTCTTTTAGAACAGCATGGTATTCTCTATGGTTATAAAATTGGTCCTAGAATGATGGGCATCCAAGTTGGGTATAATAAAAACTATCGTAGGAAGTGAATTGAATACTATGATCAACTTGATGCTTGATAATTGTTTTGAGATATAAAGGTGGTAATATTAGAGTCATGCTAGCTGAGTAATTGTGAATTTGAGAAATACTTGTGTTGAGGTTTGCAAGTCCCGTAGCATGCACGTATGGTAACCGTTGTGTGACAAATTTGAAGCATGAGGTGTTCTTTGATCGTCATCCTTATGAGTGGCGGTCAGTGACGAGCGATGGACTTTTCCTACCAATCTATCCCCCTAGGAGCATGCGCGTACTGCTTGGTTTTTGATGACTTGTAGATTTTTGCAATAAGTATGTGAGTTCTTTATGACTAATGTTGAGTCCATGGATTATATGCACTCTTACCTTACCATCATTGCTAGCCTCTTTGGTACCGTGCATTGCCCTTTCTCACCTTGAGAGTTGGTGCAAACTTCGCCGGTGCATCCAAACCCTGTGATACGATACGCTCTATCACACATAAACCTCCTTATATCTTCCTCAAAACAGCCACCATGCCTACCTGTTATGGCATTTCCATAGACATTCCGAGATATATTACCATGCAACTTCCACCATTCCGTTTATTATGACAGCTTCATCATTGTCATATTGCTTTTGCATGATCATGTAGTGGACATCGTATTTGTGGAAAAGCCACCATGCACAATTTTTCATACATGTCGCTCTTGAGTCATTGTATATCCCGGTACACCGCCGAAGGCATTCATATAGAGTCATATTTGGTTCTAGTATCGAGTTGTAATTCATGAGTTGTAAGTAAATAGAAGTGTGATGATCATCATTTTTAGAGCATTGTCCCTCATAAAAAAAGAAAGGCAAAAAAAGGAAAGGCCAGATAAAAAAAGGAGAAAGGACAGATAAAAAAGGCCCAAAAAAGAGGGGGACAATGTTACTATCTTTTTCCACACTTGTGCTTCAAAGTAGCACCATGGTCTTCATGATAGAGAGTCTCCTATGTTGTTAGTTTCATTTACTAAGTGGGAATCTTTCATTATAGAACTTGGCTTGTATATTCCAACGATGGGCTTCCTCAAAATGCCCTAGGTCTTCATGAGCAAGCAAGTTGGAGGCACACCCACTTAGTTTATTTTGTTGATCTTTCATACATTTATAGCTCTAGTGCATCTGTTGCATGGCAATCCCTACTCCTCATGTTGACATCAATTGATGGGCATCTCCCTAGCCCGTTGATTAGCCGCGTCAATGTGAGACATTCTCCTTTTTGTCTTCTCCACATAACCCCCATCATTATATTCTATTCCACCCATAGTGCTATATCCATGGCTCACGCTCATGTATTGTGTGAAGGTTGAAAAAGTTTGAGATTACTAAAGTATGAAACAATTGCTTGGCTTATCATCGGGGTTGTGCATGATGAGAGCATTCTTGTGTAACTAAAATGGAGCATGACCAAACTATATGATTTTGTAGGGATGAACTTTCTTTAGCCATGTTATTTTGAGAAGACATGATTATTTGTTAGTATGCTTGAAGTGTTATTCTTCTTATGTCAATACGAACTTTTATTTTTGAATCATTTGGATCTGAACATTCATGTCACAATAAAGAAAAATACATTGAGAAATATGCTAGGTAGCATTCCATATCAAAATTTCTGTTTTTATCATTTACCTACTCGAGGACGAGTAGGAATTAAGCTTGGGGATGCTTGATATGTCTCCACTGTATCTATATTTTTTGATTGTTCCATGCTATTATATTACCCGTTTTGGATGTTTAAGGGCTTTACTATACACTTTTATATCATTTTTGGGACTAACCTTCTAACTGGAGGCCCAGCCTGAATTGCTGTTTTTTTGCCTATTTTAGTGTTTCGCAGAAAAGAAATATCAAACGGAGTCCAAACGGAATGAAACCTTCGGGAACGATCTTTTTGGAACAAACGCCATCCAGGAGACTTGGAGTGGACGTCAAGAAGCAGCCCAGGCGGCCACGAGAGTGCAAGGGGCGCCCTAGGGGGGGCTGCCTCGTGGGCCCCTGGTGGCTCCCCTGACCGACTTCTTTCGCCTATATATATCTACGTACCCCGAAAACATCCAGGAGCACCACGAAAAACTATTTCCACCACTGCAACCTTCTGTACCCATGAGATCCCATCTTGGAGCCTTTTCCAGTGTTCCGCCGAAGGGGGAATCGATCATGGAGGGCTTCTACATCATCACCAAGGCCTCTCCGACGAGTTGTAAGTAGTTTATCAGAGACCTTCGGGTCCATAGTTTTTAGCTAGATGGCTTCTTCTCTCTCTTTGAATCTCAATACAAAGTTCTCCTCGATCTTCTTGGAGATCTATTCGATGTAACTCTTTTTGCGGTGTGTTTTTTGAGATCCGATGAATTGCGAGTTTATGATCAAGTTTGTCTATGAGAAATATTTGAATATCCTCTAAATTCTTTTGTGTATGATTGGCTATATTTGCAACTCTCTTCGAATTATCAGTTTGGTTTGGCCTACTGGATTAATCTTTCTTGCAATGGGAGAAGTGCTTAGCTTTGGGTTCAATCTTGCGGTGTCCTTTCCCAGTGACAGTAGGGGAAGCAAGGCACGTATTGTATTGTTGCCATTGAGGATAAAAATATGGGGTTTATATCATATTGGTTGAGTTTATCCCTCTACAACACGTCATCTTGCTTAATGCGTTACTCTATTGTTACGAACTTAATACTCTAGATGCATGCTGGATAGTGGTCGATGTGTGGAGTAATAGTAGAAGATGCAAGCAGGAGTCGGTCTACTTGTTGCGGACATGATGCCTATATACAAGATCATGCCTAGATATTCCAATATCTATGCACTTCTCTATCAATTGCTCGATAGTAATTTGTTCACCCATGTAATAATTATGCTATCTTGAGAGAAGCCACTAGTGAAACCTATGGCCCCCAGATCTATTCTCTATCATATAAGTTTCTGATCTACTTTATTTTGCAATCTTTACAATTCAATCTATATCATAAAAATACCAAAAATATTTATCTTATCATATTATCTCTATCAGATCTCACTTTCGCAAGTGGACGTGAAGGGATTGACAACCCCTTTATCGCATTGGTTGCGAGGTTCTTGTTTGTTTGTGTAGGTGCGAGGGACTTATGTGGAGCCTCCTACTGGATTGATACCTTGGTTCTCAAAAACTGATGGAAATACTTACGCTACTTTGCTGCATCACCCTTTCCTCTTCAAGGGAAAAACCAACGCATGCTCAAGAGGTAGCAGGCAGCACCTACAAGGGCGCGCCTGGGCCTCCTGGCGCGCCCAGGTGGGTTTTGCCCACCTCGTGGCACCCCTCTGGTACTTATTGGATCCAATAATTCTTAAATATTCCATAAATAATCCTCAGGAAGTTTTAGCTCATTTGGAGTTGTGCAGAATAGGTAGCCTGATGTAACTTTTTTAGGTCTAGATCTCCAGCTGCCAGAATTCTCCCCTTTTGTGCATACCTTGCATATTATGAGAGAAAAGGCATTAGAATTACTCCAAAAAGCATTATTATACAACAAAACATCATAAATAACAGTAGGAAAACATGAGACAAAATGGATGTATCAGAAGGTTACATTCAGACACTGGAATGGTTTCGGGAAGTTTCGGATAAGTTTCGGAATACCATGAGGTTCCGGAACCCCCCCGGGAAAGTTAATGGGCCACATGGGCCTTAGTGGAGAAGAGAGGGCATGCCATAGGAGGTGGCGCTTGATACGTCCATTTTGCATCATGCTTTTATATAGATAATTATTGCATTATGGGCTATTATTACATGTTATATCACAATACTTATGCCTATTCTCTCTTATTTTACGAGGTTTACATGAAGAGGGAGAATGCCGGCAGCTGGGATTCTGGGCTGGAAAAGGAGCAAATATTAGAGACCTATTCTGTACAGCTCCAAAAGTCCTAAAACTCCACAAAAGTCATTTTTTGGAATTAATAAAAAAGACTGGCGAAAGAATCAGCGTCAGGGGGCCCACACCCTGTCCACGAGGGTGGGGGCGTGCCCACCCCCCTAGGGTGCACCCCCTGCCTCGTGGGCCCCATGATAGGACTCTGGTGCCCATCTTCTGCTATATGAAGTCTTTTACCCTGGAAAAAATCATAAGCAAGCTTACGGGACGAAACTCCGCCGCCACGAGGCAGAACCTTTCGGAACCAATCTAGGGCTCCGGCGGAGATATTCTGCCGGGGAAACTTCCCTCCGGGAGGGGGAAGGCATCACCATCGTCATCACCAACGATCCTCTCATCGGGAGGGGGTCAATATCCATCAACATCTTCACCAGCACCATCTCCTCTCAAACCCTAGTTCATCTCTTGTATCCAATCTTTGTACCAAAACCTCATATTGGTACCTGTGGGTTGCTAGTAGTGTTGATTACTCCTTGTAGTTGATGCTAGTTGATTTATTTGGTGGAAGATCATATGTTCAGATCCTTAATGCATATCAATACCCCTCTGATTATGAGCATGCATATGATTTGTGAGTAGTACGTTTGTTCCTGAGGACATGGGAGAAGTCTTGCTATAGGTAGTAATGTGAATTTGGTATTCGTTCGATATTTTGATGAGATGTATGTTGTCTATCCTCTAGTGGTGTTATGTGAACGTTGATTACATGACACTTCACCATTGTTTGGGCCTAGAGGAAGGCATTGGGAAGTAATAAGTAGATGATGGGTTGCTAGAGTGACAGAAGCTTAAACCCTAGTTTATGCGTTGCTTCGTTAGGGGCTGATTTGGATCCACATGTTTCACGCTATGGTTAGGTTTACCTTAATACTTTTGTTGTAGTTGCGGATGCTTGCAATAGGGGTTAATCATAAGTGGGATGCTTGTCCAAGTAACGGTAGTACCCAAGCACCGGTCCACCCACATATCAAATTATCAAAGTACCGGACGCGAATCATATGAACATGATGAAAACTAGCTTGACGATAATTCCCATGTGTCCTCGGGAGTTCCTTTCTCATTATTAGAAATTGTCCAGGCTTATCCTTTGCTACATAAAGGATTGGGCCACCCTGCTGGACGCGCTACTGCTAAATTACTTAGTAGCAACATTTTTCTTCAAAACTCGCCGCTGCTAAGTATTGCACCTAATTAACTTTAATTAGTCCCATACTGCTAAGCAAACAAGGTGTTTTCCACCTTAAATATGTTACTTCTCAAACTATCTCAAGCACTTGGTCTTCATTAAACTATATGTGTAGGATTTGTGGTTGCAATATGAATCTTCACCAGTGCCTATATAGGTACTGTGACGATTCATGCTGACTATTTAGATTCTACACAAAAAGATCAATGATGACCAATGTATATTTTTGATGCGTGCTTATACTTATCAGTAGCGTTTTTATGTAAAACGCGCTATTGCTACATTAGCTATAGCATGTTTACTAAAGTGCGCTACTGCTAGTTCGACTTAACCACCCGCGGGCTCAAAATTTTGCTAAGTCCTCCTTTCCCCCATGTTCCCCTACTCCTCTGTCGCCGCCGCCCAAGCCTGCCCTCACCACCGCCACCCAAGGCCGCCCTCAACCTCACCATCGCCGCCCTCGACCTCACCGCCACCGCCCGAGCCCGCCCAGCACCGCCGCCTCCCGATCCCGAGCCCGCCCTTGCCGCCCCTACCTCTCCGTCGTCGAGCACCTCCCCGCCACCGTCTCTCCCCTCTCTGTAAGCCCCCCACCCCCTTTCTCTCTGCTTAGTTAGTACTAGATGTTTTTTAGTAGTAGTAGATGTTAATTTAGGGTTCATAGATAATGATTTTTAGTAGTAGTAGATGTTAATTAGTAGTAGTGATGGTACTAGTTAACTAGGGCAGTATGGTTAAATGTAGATGTTTTTTACTATTTTATAATGTAGTTTTTTTTACTATTTTTAGTAAGTGTTTAAAATAATTAGTAAGTAAATTAATAAACTAGTTGAACTAGTTTAGTTTTAGTTGAACTAGTTTAGTAAGTAAACTAATAAACTAGTTGAACTAGTTGAATTAATAGAACTAATGTATTTTTAGTAAGATAATTAATATAACTAGTTGAACTAATCTATTTTTAGAAATAACTAGTTTTTTCTATTTATAGTAAGTTTATATTTAGTAAGAACTAGTTGAACATGTCATATTTGTTGTTATTTATTTAGTTTAAGCAATTATTCGGGATGTATTAGTGATAACTTATAGGGTTTTTGCTTTTGCGGAAATCAAGGAGCCCCTCCATCATCCCCGCCATCGTCCCCGTCACCGACCCCCTCCAACCTCGAGGTGAGACCAGCCAAATCTCCATGTATATTGCTCAAATAGGATATGTGGTTGCCCAAGTTGTCGGTCATGTTCAGGTTACACCTCCGAGTGGCCTATGTTTTGCCGGAGTGTTGATTAATTTCCGTTCCGGTAAATTCCAGGTGCTCGATATGTCCTTTTTTAGAAAAGGTCATGCCAGATTTTTCCGTGAATTCTGGCATGACTTGTGCTAGAATATGTAGAAAATATCGAGTGGCCTGGATTTTCTCAAAAAATAATGACTTAATTTAGGTTCTTTAGTACATATATTTAATTGTACAAGTTTAATCTTTCAATTACGAATGTAGGAAATGTCGTACTCGGACGATGAAAGTCTCCCGGGGGAGTGCAGCTGGTGCCACGACGATCGAGGTCTGTGCGACAGGTTCCTTCAGCTGGACGAAGATCGGCGCTTCAGCATTAAGCTCGAGGAGACCTTCGATGTTGAAATGGTACGCAACAACGACAAGTGTTTTTTTTCGTAATTAAGCATGACTTCAACTATTTCAACATCTAATTTTCATCTTTTACAATTCGACTAGCTTATCCCATGTCATGCAAGATGCTATGTCTTGGAGAGGATTGGTTTTGAAGACCAAGAAAATTTTGAAACAAAGAAAATACATCTAAGGACCCATCATGGTATGGTTTTTGAAGTAAATTTGTACAATTCTCAGAGGGTAACCCATTTTGGTTGCCAAAATTGGGAAGCACTTTGCAAAATGTATGGTTTTTATGAGGGTATGATTATCACCATGGATCTTGGTGATCTTGACATCGAGCAAGACAATATGGACATTTGGGTCCTTGTTGATACACTTCCGATTCTACCGCTATGTGAGTTTCTCAAACATAGTTATTAACTAATTTATATTGTTTATTTCAAAATAGTTTACAGCTTATTTCCATTGACAGCTTATTTTGATTCTTCAAAGAATGTGCAGGAGATGGTAGACAAAACCCACTACACTGATGGCTCCGAATTAACTTATAAGGAGAAAAATCATCTGATCACATTTTGTACTTTTCTTGAGAATTACAATACCTATTATCAAACACCTCCAAATTATGGTGAATACGTGCCACTAGTGCACGTGTTGAACCACGGTAACTTCTATGGAGATACCCTGGTAAGATTTTTTACTATTACGACATCCGTGCATCTTTTGCATACTTCTAAAACTAGTACATCATTGCTAACTATGAAGTTATTACTATGTTTTTCAACAGAAAATCCCGATGGATTGTGTGCCTCATCTGATGTATCAGAATGGTCGCCTTGTAGTTCTGAACCTACAGCCAGGTCAACCTATGGATCTCACCTGTGCATATCGGATTTCTAAAACCGGTGAACACATGCTAATCAAAGAATGGAAAAAATGTTTGGACATTCGTAAGGAGGTTCTTGGAAGTAACATTAAGCGAAAGGCAAGAATTGGAGATAGGATAATCTCCATTCTCCATAATGGAGAGTAATGGGCTATCTTGTTTTTTGCTATTTTACCTTAGAGAATATAGTAGGTCCTAAGAGAATGTAGTAGGTCCTATGAGGTACAATATGTTTATTATGTGGTACAATGTGTTATAGTTGATGATGAGGAGTAGTTGTGATTACGACTACTGACCAATTTGCTATGTGATGTCTCATTGATGAAAACGATGATCTTGAGGAGGTGTTATATGACAATTGTCGGGGAAACTGATCCACGAACACCTACGGGACCGGCGGACTGAGCCCCTTTTGGTTCGGCAGGGGGCGGAGGTCGCACGAAGAGCAGATCGAGGGGAAGCACACGAGCAGTTTACCCAGCTTCGGAGCTCTCCGGAGAGATAATACTCCTACTGCTGCTTGTCTGATTGTATTGTGTTCTTGCCCCAGAGAGCTAAGTGTTTTTCTGGCTTCGAAATGATCCGAACCCCCCTCTACGTTGCGCATGGGCCTCCTTTTATATGCTCAAGGGGTCACCGACAGGTGGCAATGCAGAGAAGGGTAAAAATGTAAAAAGAGAGGTGGTTGGTACAGCTACCTGTACAGTGTACTCTACCTAACCCTGACGGCAGGGGACAAGGGCATTAAATGCCCGTCTGTGTCGCCCAAACAGTGTAGAAAAGGAGCGTCAGAGGCGCCACCGCCTGCCACGATGGCGATCTTGTCAGCATCGCATGCCACCGCTTACGGCTGGCTGCACAGCCTTCCGCCACGCGTGCCTGGAAAGGCCCCCAGGGCGACACGTTGGTGGATGCGCTGGAGCGTGGGCACAGAGTGGCCGCTTGCCACGGCAAGCGTCTTACCGCGGTCGTGGTCTTGTCGCGCCCGGAAGCTTGTCGCTCACCGGGCCTTGCCGGGACGCATGGCGCGTCGCGGCAAGTTCCTTGAGATGCCTCGGTTGGCCTTCCCGGCAAGCTCCTCTTGCCGGGGCCTTGTCTTCTTGACTTGAATACTTTGTTCTTGAATGGTTCCAAAGGAGCCACGGAGTATCTCGGCGGTCGCCCGGCAAGCCTTGCCACGGGGTGCTGCAACTGCCCATGCACAAGTTCGGGATACCAGGGTACCCCTATCCTAGTACACCGACAGGAGCCCCCGGGCCTGGGCCACACACGGTGCCGAGCGCTGTTGGGCCAGGCCGAATCTTACTCCGTATCCACCGCGCCCTCCCCCAACGGCACGCGTTGAATGCGGCATCGTGGGAGAGATCGTGGGTGGTTTCTTTATTCGGAAGGGCGAAACGTCCGCCCCCCCCCTCTTTATAAGCAGGGGAAACAGGGGCAGTTCGCCCATCTCGCCGTTTGTTGCTCCAAGTCCAAAAATCTCCGCCGCTCCCCCCTCCTTCTTGAAGCAGAAAGAGAGTAGCGCTCCTGCCCCCCGTCACCACCAGCACCACCAACGCCGTCGATCTCCCCCGCCACCCCCGCCATGGCCCCGAAAGCCGACAAGGGGAAGGGCGTGAAGTCGGCCGAGGCGCAGCGGCTCGCGGCACTGCGGAAGGAGCGGGCCATCTTCCCCCCTCAGCTCGGCGCCAAGGAGCTGAGGGAGTACTACTACCTCTTCTGGTCGACGGAGACGCGAGCGCACCCACGCACGAGGGTACTCCCGGCCACCGCTTCGGAGCTGGCTCCAAACGGGTACCCCTTCTTCGCGCTGTTCTTCTATTGCGGGCTCTGCCCGCCCTTCTCGGAATTCTTCTGCGACATTATGAACACCTACGGGCTCCGCCTCCTTGATTTCACCCCCAACACCGTTCTAACCATGGTAGTTTTCGCACATCTGTGCGAAAACTTTGTCGGAGTCCACCCAAACGTAGCCCTCTTCCGCCATTTCTTTATGCCTCGAGTCGAGAGAGGAGAGCCCCCTGCCGGAGGAATCGCCTGGATCTTGAGAGTCGGCAAGAAAGAAGCTTATCTGGAGGGAGAGCTTCGCAGAAAATGGGAGGAGTGGAGAGCGGAGTGGTGCTGGATCGTCGAGGAGAACCCGCAGCCGTTCACTGCCATGCGCCAAGCCCCAATAGTATGCAGCAACGATTGGAGCAACGTGGCCCCGGAAGACGATAGGCTGAAGATCGCCGTCACCCGAATCCTTCGCCTCAGGCTTGCTGGGCTCACTGTAGGCGCCGTTGGCGCAGATTTCCTTCGTCGCTGCATCGCCCCCCTGCAGGAGAGAGGGAGACCCTCCTGGGAGTTCAAGAACTCGGCGGATATCATGAGGTTGCGCCCAGGCCTCAATTTCAACTTCACCGTCCTGGAGCTGGATGCGATGCTCCTGGAGCTGTTCAAACGCGATCCCCAGCATCCATTCATGTTGCCGAGGAGCATTGTTCCATTGTGCAACAATTCTTCACTCGACCGGATCCGCGTGATGATGCCGTTGTGTGATTCGCACGGAATCGCCCCAACATGGCAAGAGCCTGCGGATGACGTCGTCCGGGCGTTCTGCGACAGCCTGGAGGAAGTGCCGATCCGCGCTGACGAGCAGAAGAGCCTCACCCGTGACACTACCGACGCGGAGCTGCAGCGCATTGCCACTAGGACGGAAGAGGCTGCGGCAGCAGCTGCCGCAGGCGAGTTCGGGTTCACCGAGGAGGAGGCAGAGGCAGCAGAGGCGGCAAGCCTTGCCGAGCGCGAGGAGTTTGCCGGCGAGGAAGATCTTGCCGGCCCTGAAGCTGAGCCGAGCATGCCCGGCGAGGAAGAGCCCGAACCTTCAGACACCTTGCCGCAAGTGGAGCCCCGGCTGCACCAAGAAGGCGTCTCCGCAGGGCCGGGGACATAGCGGGGCGGCAGACGGGTCAACAGCCGCCGAGCCACGCGACACGCTCTACCACGGCAAGCACCGTTGCCGCGGGAGCGCCTCACGCCGCTGCAGCAACTGGAGCGGGGTCTTCCTGGTCCACCACCGCCGCTCCTACCAAGAGGGCAAGGGAGCCTACTCCTTCGCCTCATCGCGCCGGAGGGGAACCGGACTTCGATCTCTCCGCGCTCAGTTCCGATGATGAAGAAGAAGAGTAAGCTTTCTTGCTGTCCTTGTAGTCTTCAATCTTGTTGCTTTCATCCTGTATCTGACTTGCTTCGATCTGAATCCATTCCTTTTCAGGACACTGGCCCAGAGAGCGGCGAAGAGAGCCAAGGCCTCGGTGATTGTCATCGAAGATGATCCCACCGTGTCAGCAGGGGGCGTGTCCGAGACCACCTTGACGGACCTGGCAACTACTCCCCAAAGCAGCCCCCAGCGCAGCCCTCAGCGTAAGTTTATAGCTTACTTCCTGCCGTCAAGTGCGCATGGGTGCTCTTTTCTTTTCTGATATCTTGATTGTTGGATTTGTGTAGGAGCAGAGCAGCCTCACCAGGAGGGCCTGGAAGCCGCCCCCGAAGCGCCATCTGCTTCGACTACGCCGCCAAGGGAGGAGTCCCCGGCAAGGGAGCGCTCTCCGGCAAGGGAGAACTCTCCGGCAAGGGCCAATTCTCCGGCAAGGGACGACACCAGTGATCCTCCGGCGGCTAAGACCGCGACCGCAGATCCTAGCACAGGTAATCCACTTGCCTAAAAACTTGCCCTTGGGTTTTTCTTCTTCTGACTTTCTTTTTGCATATTTGCTTGAGTTCGCTCCCTTCTTCGTTCCTCAAATCAATCCGCCACTGAGCCGATGGAAACCGAGGCCGCTGAAGGAGAGGCCGGCGCTGATGAGCCTGCTGGCGAAGAGGCTGCCAAGGCTGCCGCCGCAGAAGCCGGCGAGGGATCCGGCGATCGTACTAACGGCCCCGAGGCCGCAGGAGCTCCAGGCGCTGCACTGACCGCTGATCCCCCCACCGTTGCCGCAGAGCCAGGCTCCGAGGAGCCCCAGCCCGGCGCCTACTTGAAGGCCGGCGATGGCGTCTTCATCAAGCTCCCCTGGGCTTCGAGCTCCAGCGCGCCGGTCGAAGGAGAAACCTTTGACGGAGAGGTGCTCGCCTCCGCCGGATTGACGCTGGTTGACGCGCCAAGCAGCAGCGACGAGCCTGAAGAGGAGCAGCTGCTGCGGAAGCTGACGTCGCTCTACCGCACCCGACAAGCCAAGTTGGCCTCTCGAGAAGTGCTTGTCACGAAGGCGGGAGTCGACATTGAGAAGCGCACGGAGGAGCTCCGGGGTCTTAGGCAGGAAACTCTCCGGAGCTTGGCAGAGGAGCGGGAGCAAGTAGCCGAGGAGAGGAAGGCCTTCCTCCTCGCGAAGGCTGAGGTCGAAGAGCAGCAGCGGCTTGCTGCCGAGAGGCTATCTGCGCGGGAGGGGGAGTTGGCGCAGCGCAAGGTGAACCTTGACAGCCACGAGGAGGAGCTCGCCGCGTGGGAGCAAGCAATTGGCGGTGCTCTCAAAGAAGCAAGGGATGCTGCCGCGGCTGCCGAGGCCGCCAAGAAAGAGCTGGAGGCGAAAGTGGCACAGCTGGAGGCCAATCTCAGGACGAGCGGCGAGGAGCTTGCCGCGCTCAAGCGCGAGCGCGAGAAGGAAGCTGCCGCCCACGGTGAGCTGCAAGGTCTTCTCGCTGAGAGGAGCAAGGAGCTCAGCGCCGCCAAGGAAACCAACGCGGACCTCGAGCTGAAGCTGGCCACGCTAACTCAGAAGTTGGACGGCACCAAGGAGCGAGAGGTGACCTTGTCGGAGAAGATCAAGGCCGACGAGGCGCTGCTGGCGAGCATTGCCGTCACCCAGAATTCATTTAGGGAGACTGTGGAGCACTGGACCGAGGGTCTGGTGAATATCGCCGCAGACATCAACGGGGAGCTAGCGCAGCTGGGGATGGAGGACTTCGGGTATTCTTCCGACGAGCATCTCCAGCCCAGCGCCAAGCTCAGTTTGTTCTTCAAGGGCGTGGCGACGGCCCTCCAGCGGCTTCGGGAGAAAATCCCAAAGCAGCTGGCCGACGAGTCGCGCAAGATTTGTGCAGGAGTTCTTCAGAAGGTGCTGGTGAAGGTAACCTTCCACAACCCGGGCCTCAACCTCACCAACGTCCTTAGGTCTTTGCCGCCCGACGCTGATCTGGAAGCGCTCAAGGCCCTTGTCGCACCCATTGTGGACAAGGTGAGCAGGATCAAGAGGGTTGAGGGCGACCGTGTAGACTAGGCCGCCCGTTTTATCTTTTTCCTTGTCGCTGCTGGTCATGTCATGGGAACAATGTGTTAGAGCTACGACAAGTTATCTTGTAATATAACTTTATTTTGGATAATGATCGCTATGTTATTTCCTTTACTAGATCCCTTGCTTTGTATGTTTTTACCCTACGCTTTTAGGGAACTTGTCGGCGCAGGCACCCGAGCCGCGAGCGCTGAGTGCGGGACGTCAGCAGCCTGCTGGCGGTGCCGCTCCGACAAGAAACCTTGTCGCGACTAGTTGCAGCACACTTAAGTTGTTGAGCGGACTCGAAACAAAGTAAGGGCGCAACTAGCTACGAGTTGGTTCCTCCGCGCATAGGTTTTCCATACAAAGCACAGTCGTTCGAGGAAGATAACTTAAAAATTAAAACTAATTGCTCAAACTTTGGCAACTTAGCTTTTCCGTCGTTTGCTTCCCGGCAAGGCGAAACTTCCTTAAACGACGCCTGGTCCACACCATTATCTTCTCCTCCCCCCCCCCCCCTCGGCAAACTTGTGTGCGAGGGAACCTTCCTTTCCTTTGTTTGAGAAAAAGAAAGAAGAGAAAATAAAGATATGGGGCCCTTCGGCTCGTTATTGCTTACCGGGGGTAGGTGCTGCACAAAGTGTCAGATAAAGCATGCAAATGTAAAGTAAAAAAGCATGAAACTGACAAGATGTGCGGAGCACATGAGCTTTACTTATGCACGGGATCTACGCCCGGCTTTGTACAAAGGATTACATGCAACATCGGCAAGACTTGTATAAAAGGTGGTTGCCGGAACAGGTTCCGGGAACCGCGCCCTACGGGTAGAACTTACAAAGATGCTCAATGTTCCAGGAGTTGCTCACCGGAATGCCATCTTCGGTCTCAAGGCGGACAGCGCCAGGCCTAGTGACTCGTTTCACCCGGTAAGGGCCTTCCCACTTTGGCATCAACTTGTTGGAATTCTTGGCGGACTGAACTCGCCGAAGAACAAGGTCGCCTTCCTCGAAGCTTCTGGCATTAACTCTGCGGCTATGGTAGCGGCGCAAAGCTTGCTGGTATCAAGCAACTCGTATAGCAGCCTGAAGACGATCCTCCTCAAGGAGCAGCGCGTCATCTTGCCGCAGCTGCTCTTGCTCAAGCTCATCATAAGCGAGCACTCAAGGTGACCCATATACGAGTTCCGTGGGGAGAACTGCCTCTACTCCATAGACTAGAGCGAAAGGCATCTGGCCAGTGGCTCGATTTGGCGTCGTTTTGATCGACCAAAGAACCACCGGCAGCTCCTCGATCTAGTTTCTTACGCACCTGCGCAGCCTGTCGAAAGTCCTGGTCTTGAGCCCACGCAGCACTTCAGCATTTGCCCTCTCCGCTTGACCGTTGCTTCTCGGATGAGCAACAGAAGCGAAGCAGACCTTGGAGCCAAGATCTTGGACGTACTGCATGAAGGTGCGGCTCGTGAATTGCGCGCCGTTGTCGGTGATGATCCTGTTAGGGATCCCGAAACGGCAAACAATCGACCTGAAGAACTTGACTGCTGACTGTGCTGTCACCTTCCTCACTGGTTCCACTTTCGGCCACTTTGTGAACTTGTCGATTGCAACGTACAAGTACTCAAAGCCCCCGACAGCTCGGGGGAAGGGGCCAAGGATATCGAGCCCCCAGACTGAAAATGGCCAGGATAAAGGGATCGTCTGGAGAGCTTGAGCTGGCTGGTGTATTTGCTTGGAATGGAACTGGCACGCTTCACACTTGGTTACTTGTGCAGTTGCATCCTGGAGGGCTGTCGGCCAAAAGAAGCCTTGCCGGAACGCTTTGCCGGCAAGTGCTCTTGCGCCAATGTGGTGACCACATATTCCTCCATGTATCTCTGCCAACAGCTTCTGTCCATCTTCCCGGCAAATACACTTCAATTTCACACCGTTGAGTCTTCTTTTGTACAGTATGTTGTCGACAAACTGGTACATACTTGACTGTCAGGCTACTTTTTTCGCTTCTTCTTGCTCTTCGGGAAGTTCTCCTGTCTGAAGGAAACGGACAATTTGCTGTGCCTATGCTGGAGCTTGTGGCTCGACAACAAGGACTAAAGGCACATCTGCTGCTGCAGGAACATCCGCTTCTACGGCGAGAACCTGCGGCTTAGCCGGAGCTTGATGTTCCCCGGCAAGCTTGCCGGAGCAAAACTTGTCGGGAGCGTTTGCTTCAACGGAACAAGCACTAAGACTTGCTGGAGCAAACTGCTCCTCAGCACTCTTGGTGTTGATCTTGGGAACCTTCTTGGCGGCGGCTTCGGGGAGCGCTGCCGGAAAATAGTCACCAGAAATCAACTTTCTCTTTTTGCTCTGCCCAGTTGATGGTGTTACGGACGGTTGAGTCAGCTTGAGCACAAAGATCCCTGGTTCCACAGGTAACTTCAGTGCGGCGCACTTTGACAGGCCATCAGCAATGTCATTCTGAGCTCTTGGAACATGTTCCATCTTTAGGTCGTCAAAGTGCTCTTCTAGCTTTCTTACTTCATCAACATAAGCTTCCATCAACGGACTCTGATAATTCTTGTTCACTTGGCGGACGACAAGCTGTGAGTCACCCCTGACAATGAGCTTCTTAATCCCAAGGTCTGCCGCGATTCTGAGACCGGCAAGCAAACCTTCATACTCTGCAGTATTGTTCGTTGCTTGCTCCTTGGGAAAGTGCATCTGGACTACGTACTTGAGGTGCTCTCCGGTGGGTGCGACAAGCAGCACGCCCGCACCGGCGCCTTGCAGCGAGAAGGCACCATCAAAGTACATCAGCCACTCTTTACTTGCTTCCTTGACGGGGATGCTCGTCTCTAGAATCTCTTCATCTGGTGTTGGCGTCCACTCTGCTATGAACTCTGCCAATGATCTGCTTTGGATAGTTGAAGTGCTTTCAAACTTGAGGCCAAAGCTTGACAGTTCCAGTGCCCACTCGACAATCCTACCTGTTGCTTCTGGATTTTGCAGTATCCTCTTCAACGGAAAGCGAGTGACAACTGTGATCTCATGTGCTTGGAAGTAATGGCGCAGCTTTCTCGAGGCCATGAGAAGGCCGAAAAGCAACTTTTGTACACCAGAGTACCTTGTCCTAGCCCCCTGCAGAAGGGAACTGACAAAGTAAACTGGGCGCTGCACCATTCTCTTCTGCACCTCCTTATGCGTCAGCGCAGATCCATCTTTGTCGGGACCAGAGCTTGTCGGACAAGAGCCTGCCGGACCAGAGCTTGCCGGACCAGAGCTTGCCGGTGAAGCCTCCTGCTTGTCGCTGGATGCATCTGCCGTGGTTGCTGGCTCATCATCTGCCTCCCTCTCCGCCACTAACGCAGCACCAACCACTTGATTGGTTGCCGCTATATACAACAGCAACTTCTCTTGTGGCCTAGGTGCGACAAGTGTTGGAGTGGAGGACAGGTATCTTTTCAAGTCCTGCAGCGCAGCCTCCGCTTCCGGAGTCCATTTCATTGGACCTGCCTTTTTCAAAATCTTGAAAAATGGCAGGGCGCGCTCAGCAGATCTAGAGATAAACCTGCTGAGAGCAGCCACGCAACCGGCAAGTCTTCGTACATCCTTGACGCGCTTTAGTGCTTCAATCTGCTCAATGGCCTTGATCTTGTCGGGATTGGCTTCAATTCCCCGCTGAGACACAAAGAACCCGAGAAGCTTGCCGGAGGGGACTCCAAACACACACTTCTCGGGGTTCAGCTTGAGGTTGATCTTGCGCAGATTTGCAAATGTTTCGTCTAAATCTTGGATCAGGGTCGCTTTGTCCTTGCTCTTGACCACTATGTCATCCATGTAGGCTTCCACATTTCTGTGCATTTGCGGCTCAAAAGCGTGATGGACTACCCTTGCAAATGTTGAACCAGCATTCTTTAAACCGAAAGGCATCCGTACGAAACAGTACGTGCCACACGGGGTGATGAATGCGGTCTTCTCCTCATCCTCTTCTGCCATGAAGATCTGATGGTATCCTGAGTATGCATCAAGAAATGAAAGCAAGTCACATCCGGCTGTGGAGTCAACAATCTGGTCAATGCGCGGCAAGGGAAATGGGTCTTTGGGACAAGCTTTATTGACATCGGTAAAATCGATACAAAGCCTCCATTTCCCGTTGGCTTTGCGTACGACAACAGGATTGGCCAACCACGTAGGATGGAGCACTCCTCTGACAAGGCCTGCTGCTTCCAACTTCTTGATTTCTTCTGCAATGAATTCTTGGCGCTCCACCGCTTGTTTCCTGACTTTCTGCTTGACAGGCCGCGCATGAGGACAGACGGCAAGATGGTGCTCGATTACTTTCCTGGGAACACCGGGGATGTCAGACGGTTGCCACGCAAACACGTCGACGTTCGCCCGCAGGAAAGCAACGAGCGCGCTTTCCTATTTAGGGTCGAGAGTGGCACTGATGGTGAAGGTACCACCAGTGCCGTCCTCCTTGGCGGACACCTTCTTGGTCTCTGGTGGAGCTGCCATTGCCTTCTTACACTTGCCGGTGGAGCTCGATGGTGCGTCCTCGACGGTAGCGCAGCACTCCGAAGAGGTGCGCTCGCCGGAGTGGGCATCAGAACTCTTGCCGGACTTGGTTTTCTTCTTCCCCCCGAGAGCTTCAGCGGCAAGCGAGTTGCGATCTGTTGCGGCCGTTGCCTCCCGGTAGATCTTGTCGGTGCAGATAAGAGCATCCTTCTTGTCGCCAGGGACAGAGATGACGCTTATCGGGCCTGGCATCTTCAGTATGTTGTATGCATAGTGAGAGGCTGCCATGAATTTGGCGAGTGCTGGACGGACGAGTATCCCATTGTAAGGCAATGGGAAGTCAGCAACGTCATAGGTGACCCTCTCAGTCCTGAAGTTCAACTCGCTGCCAAATGTTACCGGCAACGTGATCTTTCCCTTCGGCTTGCTCCTTCCCGGATTGATTCCTTGAAATGTGTCGGTCTCTTCGAGCTCGCTGTCAGGGATCTGAAGTTTCTGGAGCACTGCGGAGGAGATCAGGTTCAAGCCGGCCCCGCCGTCAACTAGCATCTTAGTGACCTTGAGGTTGCGGATAGTTGGTGAAACCAACATCGGCAAGCACCCGACCGCAGTTATGAAATCAGGGTGGTCCTCAATATCAAAGATGATATGCGTGTTGGACCATTTCAGAGGCCTGCGTGACTCGACGGGTGGTTCTGCCGCATTGACTTCCCGCACCCATTGTTTGAGCTGGCGGTGTGAAGTATGCAGAGAAGCACCGCCGTCAACGCACAGGACCTCTGTGGCTTTCTGGAACTCCTGCTCATCGGTCTCGTCATCATCCATGTCTTCGTCGTTGTTGTCATCTTCATCCTTGTCGCGGCCGCGGGGAGGTCTATCTCCTTGCCGCTGCTTGGCCTTGCCGCGGCGTCCTCCTCGGCCGGGACGTTTCTTGCCGGATCCTCCAGCACCTTCCTGGGCCTTCTCCTTGTCGCGCCGCTCTTATTCAGCCTTTTGCTGCTCGATAAGCTGCTCGACTTTCTTGCAGCTCTGCAGGTCATGGCCCTTGGTGCGGTGGATCTTGCAGTACTGCTTGTTGGTGCCGTCCTGCTTGTCGGCGACTGCCACAGCCTCTGCGGCAATCTCCTTGCCGGAGCCACCAGCTTTGGCTTTCTTGGCGCCACCTCCGTTGCCGGACTGCTCGACAACTAGCACCTCTTTGCCTTTCTTCTTTCTGTTATTCCGCCGCCGGTTTTTCCTTCCCGGGGCAGTATCCTCACTGTCAGATCCTCCTGCTCCTATATTCTCTCCGGGGAGTCTCCTCCCTTCCTCAGCACATGCACACTTGTCAGCCAGGGCATATAGCTCACTGACGTCTCTGATCTTGCACATCGCCATCTCCTTCCGCATCCTGCGGTTCCGCACGTTCTGATGGAACGCACTGATTACCGCGGCAGGGTGGATATCTGGGATGTTGTGCTGTACGTTGCTGAATCTCTGAATGTACTTGCGCAGGGGCTCTCCTTCCTTCTGGGCGAGCAGATGAAGGTCACTCTCTTGGCCATGAGGCTTGTGGCCGCCTGTGAAGGCGCCGACAAACTGATGGCACAGATCCGCCCAGGAAGATATGGAGTTGTCCGGCAAGTGCATGAGCCAGGATCTGACGTTAGGTTTGAGTACCAGCGGGAAGTAGTTGGCAAGGATCTTGTCGTCTCGCCCTCCGGTAGCTTGCACCGCGATGGTGTAGATGCTGAGGAACTCCGACGGGTGCCTCTTGCCGTCGTACTTCTCCGGTACATCTGGTTTGAAATTCTTCGTGCTGGGCCACTGGACTTGCCGCAGCTCATGAGTGAACGCAGGGCAACCTACCGCATACGGCAAGTCGCCTGGTTCCCCTGGCGCATGCATGTCAATAGAGGGCCCAGCGCGCTTGTCGGATTGACGCCGCGCTTCTCTTCGGCGCTCGATGCGAGCACGAGTGTTTTCTTGCTGTCGTTCGTGAAGAACTTGGCGCTGATCGCGACGAGCTCGTGGATCCGACGATGCGGTGGAATCGCTGTCGAGGTGGATCCGGCGAGTCGGCGATCTTGGCCTTCGGGGTGGAGAGTGCACGGTGGTTGCACCCCCACCAGTTTCGTCGCCACCGGCTCGTGCCTGGCAGCCCTGCCGCGGCAGCGATGTATTCGGCTGCCGCGGAGTGTCGCCGTTGGCGTAGCCGATGAGGCTCTGAATAGTGGCCCTCCATTCGTCGATCTTGTCCGACGTCGGCGGGTAATCCAGGAGTAGTTGAGCTCGCGCCAAAGCTTCTGCTGGAGTGGTGGGCGGCAGTGGCGAACGGCACGAGGAGCGGGACATGCTCGGACTTCTAACCATGTTAGAAGGAGCAGTATCCCGTCCAGGCGACCGTGTCTCACTCGTGCCAGCGTGTTGACGTGCATGCTGGTCTTGAGCACCCCGAGACCCACCAGCTTGATCTTGGTCCAACAAGCATATGGTACTGCGAATACCATGACGCTGCCGGTCCTGCGTTTCCTGAGATGGGTGTGGTACATGCACGGACGCTGAGGTCTGTGCCGCCTTCTCCTTGGATCTGGCAGCACCGTGGGTTTCCTCGTCGACGTTCGTTCTTCCGCCGGCGTTTACCCCGCCACCCGCTTGTTCCGGTGGCGGTGGGATCGACGCGGACGGAGCGGCTGCCTCCGAAGCCTTCTTCTTCGGTGGCATGTCGATGAAGAAAATGAAGATCTAGCTCGTGTGAACGCCGGATAAGGTTCACACAATCTCGACGAACCCCCTACCTGGCGCGCCAAAGATGTCGGGGAAACTGATCCACGAACACCTATGGGACCGGCGGACCAAGCCCCTTTCGGTTCGGCAAGGGGCGGAGGTCGCACGAAGAGCAGATCGAGGCGAAGCACACGAGCAGTTTACCCAGCTTCAGAGCTCTCCGGAGAGATAATACTCCTACTGCTGCTTGTCTGATTGTATTGTGTTCTTGCCCCAGAGAGCTAAGTGTTTTTCTGGCTTCGAAATGATCCGAACCCCCCTCTACGTTGCGCATGGGCCTCCTTTTATATGCTCAAGGGGTCACCGACAGGTGGCAATGCAGAGAAGGGTAAAAATGTAAAAAGAGAGGTGGTTGGTACAGCTACCTGTACAGTGTACTCTACCTAACCCTGACGGCAGGGGACAAGGGCATTAAATGCCCGTCTGTGTCGCCCAAACAGTGTAGAAAAGGACCGTCAGGGGCGCCACCGCCTGCCACGATGGCGATCTTGTCAGCATCGCATGCCACCGCTTACCACTGGCTGCACAGCCTTCCGCCACGCGTGCCTGGAAAGGCCCCCAGGGCGACAAGTTGGTGGATGCGCTGGAGCATGGGCACAGAGTGGCCGCTTGCCGCGGCAAGCGTCTTGCCGCGGTCGTGGTCTTGTCGCGCCCGGAAGCTTGTCGCTCACCGGGCCTTGCCGGGACAAGTGGCGCGTCGCAGCAAGTTCCTTGAGATGCCTCGGTTGGCCTTCCCGGCAAGCTCCTCTTGCCGGGGCCTTGTCTTCTTGACTTGAATACTTTGTTCTTGAATGGCTCCAAAGGAGCCACGGAGTATCTCGGCGGTCGCCCGGCAAGCGTTGCCGCGGGGTGCTGCAACTGCCCGTGCACAAGTTCGGGATACCAGGGTACCCATATCCTAGTACACCGACAACAATGATGTATTATGATGATAAGTTGTTAATGATATGATGATGATGATGATATTTATTATATAATTGGGTGAAAGAACCGCGGATTAGTTTCAAGTGGATGGACATCCACTTGAAACTAGTCCACGGTTCTTTCACCCCGTGATGTAATAACTCATTATGATGTAAAAACAATCTCTAAATTCATGTTGTATGAAAACTTGTGTAAAGTTGTATGAATACAACATGAAATAAAAAGAAATAAAATACGAAATAATAGTAGTAGCGCAGGCAGGGAGAAGTGCTACTTGTAACATCCCAAATTTTCAATTTGCAATGTTATAAATAGGTCATTCATGCATATCATATTTTATTTCTTTTACGCTCTGCAATCCTTGAAATCCTAAGCAACTCAAGGACCCTTAGAGAGAGTTGGGGATTTTCCCGTTTTATATTTGATTTCCTACCAAATAATGAAACGAGGATTTTTGATTTTAATTATTTTTCCCTCCGAAAAATATTTCGTACCAAAAATAAATGAGAGGAGATAATATGACTTCTCCAAAATAATTGAAATATTGGAGGAAAAATATTAAAATCATTTTTCTTTGATTTTAGTTGTTTTTATTCGGATTTTATTTGCAATAGAAAAATTGCATGTTTTCAAAATTGCATTTTAGGGCCAAGAAAATGTTCATCCCGTTCTAAATATTTCATTTAGACGGTGAAAATTTGTTTTGGCATTTTTAGGTTTTTATTTTCTTTTCTAGGATTTTATTTCTACCGGCGAAATTATTTAAAAAATGTTCCGCCGACTGGGCCAAAACCCAGCCGGGCCGCCGGCCCATCCGCCCGGGCCGCCGCACCCCGCGCGCGCGCCAGCCCCTCCACCGCTCGGACGAGTAGTCCGAGCCGGACTCCGTCGCCGCCGCCGCCTTGGTCCCTTCTCCAAGCAGCCCCCCCTCTATATACGCCACCACCCCTCCCCCAAACCGCCACCACCGCCAGCCCCGCCGCCCCGAGCCACAGCCGCCGCCGCCCGCACTCGCCGCCACCGCCTCCGCGCCTTGCCGCCGCCGCAGCCGAGCGCCGCCGCCGCCGCTGTCGATCCCCGCTGCCGCGAGCCGCCACCCCACCTCGCCTCGCCGGAGGTACCGAGCCGGATCCGAGCTGCCGGTTTTTTTAAAAAAAACCATTCAGTTTTTTTAGAAACCCTAGTTCGTGTTTTTAGATCGGTTCACCGGTTTTTCGCGGTTCCTCTATTTAGCGGACGTTCGTCCGTACATTCATTTAAACGAACGGTTTTCTTCCGTTAGTTACAGATAACGAATGCTCGTTCATTAGCCTGTTCGTCAGATTTCTTTTATCGGATTTATCTGTGATTATTTTCAGTCGCGATTTCTGATCCGATCTTAGTTTCTGTTTATCTTTTCGCTCGTTAGTCGGAATCAGGTGATTCAAACGCCTAGAGTTTTGTCTCGAGACCCTCTTTCTGTTTAACCAACTTAAACAAGATTTTGATACTGTAAAATTTGACTTTAGTTCAGATTAGTAAACGGATCTTGTTTCTTTTGCCGTTTGAGTTTCGTTGCTCCGTTTGATTTGATTCTTTTTGCAAACCGGAGTTCTTAAGTTGAACTTTCTGGTCATTCGCTTTTGTTTGAAGTTTGGTTTGTGCATTGTTGATAGTTTCTTATGTATGTTATTGTTTGTTTGTGATAGAATTCCCGGAGTGCGAAGCGTGTTACTACGAGTCTATAGGATTCACGGATCATCAGCAAGGCAAGTAACACATTGATCATACTCTTTTCATACCCAGTTTTATTGCATTAGTTCCATCCTCAAACATTGCATGATTAGGATGTCTTTAACTTGTGGGTATTGGGAAGTAGTTGATGAGGTAGAACCTATCACCCTGTTATTATCAAACCCTTGGGAGTTACTTCTACGCGTTGTTTATATTGCCATGCTATGCTCATAGACGTGAATTGGGTTTGAGTGTATCCATGACAGATGTGAGATTGTTAATTAATGGTTCAACTTAAGGTGGCAACTTTAATACACATCTGGGTGGATTGAGGCACCTGGGGAACCCAGTGTCGTTTGTTTTTTTGGAAATCCCGGGGTAACCGTGTGATCTTCCTATGGACCGCCACCCAGGCTCAAAGGGAACTGAGATTATTCATGCTAGAAACTTCCATGTGCAGCCACAAGCTATTATGGGCTCTAGCATAGCTGAGTAAGTTACATGAAGCTCTCGAAGTGGTAGATCAACAGGTAGTGGGTTTTGTAGGTTTGGTATTGTCTACCCGGAGTAGGGAGTTAATGTTTCTGAAAGACTATGTCTCGGTCATCCGCTTCTCAAACACCATGCAGTGCGAGAAATCCAACGGAAGTGATCAATTCTTGTGGGGAAATGTGTGCAAACCTCTGCAGAGTGTACAATCTAATCATGGTTAGCCGTCTCCCCGGTTATGGACAATTCTTGAGTATCTAGCACTTGGGTTATCGCATGTATCTCATCACACATAATTGATATTGTTGGGTTGATAATTATTTTAATTGGGATTGAGTTGGGGTTATACCTTGTCAATGTTTCAACCACCATGATAGTTAAATTAAAATCTATTCCTTTGTTGTAGGGGAAAATTTGCTTTTCGCAAAACTATAACCATAGAGCTTTCCACCAGCCATATATGCATGTAGTGATAGCATTACTCTGTTCTTGCTCTAGTGTGTTACATTGCCAGCATATTCCATGTGCTGGCCTGTTTTCGGGCTGCAACGTATAATGTTGCAGACTTTTTAGACGAGGAGTAAGGTTCGTTAGGTCGTTGCCGTGCAGCTCAGCTATGCCGTTGGAGTTGATGGACTCACTTTTTCTTCCAAGCCTTACGCTGTTATCACATTTAGATGGCCTTAAGCCATATTATTGTAATAAGTTCTCTTTTGAGACATTCAATGTAATAAGTGTGTGATTGCTACTCTGTTACAAATCCTTCGAGTACTGTGTGTGTCAGCATTACTGATCCAGGGATGACACTGATGTACAGAGACTTGACCGTTTGAGGTCGGGTCGCTACAAGATGGTATTAGAGCACACGCTGAGTGTAGGACACGACCACTAAGATAAGCCATAGGTCACTCTTCTCTACTCATTTTTGACTCCTCTTCATTTTCCACTCTTTAGGATGTCGGAGATGAAGAACAAGTTCGCGCAACCGGATGATGATACACCTTTTGGACGCCATCTGAAGGAAGTCACTAGGTACTTGAACATTGGAATGCCAAGTTTCATCGGGACGTACAACGCCACCTTACCAGAAGAGGAGCGCTGGATGATTCAAGTACAAGTTCCAGGAAGGACGTTCTCGCCAACTTCTAAAACCATAGAATTTTCTTTCGATGCACCAACCTGGAGTCTAGGCAAGAGCATGGCAGTCCACATAACCATGGGACGCATTGGAGAAGTCTACAACAGGGAACTCAAGGACACTATCTATCAAATATGTGGGCGCCGAGACGAGCAATGGGAGATGATCAGCACCAGGAAGGATAGATCCATTGCAGCTTTTATCCAGGAGTTAAACCAGCACATTCGATGCCAGGAGAACCAGATGTGCGCAGACATGATGGAATTGAAGAAGGTAAAGACTAGGATCATCGAGCTGGAGGAAGAACTCAAGTTCACACGCGACGGATATGAGGAGGAAATCAAGACACTACTGCAGAAGAACGACAACCTGGTTAAGAAGATCGGAATATTCATGGGAGGACCAGCACCGGGAGACGAAGACGACGACCCCACTTGCCCGGACAACTACATCATCATCAACGACACTGATTCTGATCCTAGTGATGATGACTATGAAGATGAAGCTGGAACGGACATTATGGAATCTTCCACCGATCAAAATTTCTAGATGACCACCATATATTAGTAGTATTCCCCCATGTATTTAGTAGTAATTGAGCACTTTATCGATAGTTCTAGACCGTTGTATGCCCTTGCTTGATTGATTGAGTGATATGGTTGTGTTTGTCTCATGTGCATATGGGTAGAGCTTTCTCACTAGACCTTTTTTCTATTCTAAACTCTTCCATCTAAACCCATCAGATGCCTCCGAGACGTGACACCGGTTTTGCTTTTCCACCGGAGCTCACCCAGTTGATCCAGCAGCAGAATGCTTTGATGTAGTTGTTAGTAAAGAACCAGGGCAACAACAACAACAACAACAACAACAACAACAACAACAACAACAACAACAACAACAACCCGCCATCATTTGACAACCTAGCCCATTTCCTAAGGTTACAGCCGCCGGTGTTTTCCAGTAGCACCGAGCCAATAGTTGATGATGATTGGCTACACCATATCGGAAGGGAGTTGACCACCGTAGGGTGCACAGATGCGGAGAAGCTGTGTTTTGCCGCACACCAACTGGATGGACCTGCAGCAGCATGGTGGGAGAATTTCACAGCCACCTATCCTATCGACACTGTCACATGGGCTCAGTTTCAACAGGCTTTTCATACTGCCCATGTTTCCACTGGAACTATGCAGATGAAGAAGCGAGAGTTTCGCAATTTACGCCAGGGGAACCGTACTATAGGCCAGTACGTGGATGATTTTAGCAAGTTATCACGCTATGCCCTTGATGATGTGGCCACAGATGCCGCGAAGCAGGAGAAGTTTATGGAAGGGTTGAATGATGAGATGAGTATGCAGTTGATGGTGGCAACCTTCGACAACTACCAGGAGTTGGTAAATAAGGCTCTTATGATCGAAGGGAAGCAGCAGCAGATTGAGAGCCGTAAGAGGAAGTATGGACAAGGGAAGTATAACTCAGGAGCTCAGCAGAAGCCTCGCTTAACCCTGAATTCAGGAGGACTTGTTCATAACAATGGAGGTCACAATCACACTCGAGGAGGATCGCATAACCACAATGGTGGTAAGAATGGAAATGGTAACAGAGCTAACAACAATCAGAATTGCTCCAATCCAGCCACACCCGCCAAGAGAGACCTGAGTCAAGTTACTTTCTTTAAGTGCGGGAAGACTGGGCAATATGCAAATGATTGCCCTGAAGGAAGGAATGGAAACGGAAACGGGAGCACCGGGAAGAAGCCTAATCCATTCAACAAAGGACAAGTGAACCACGTTAACGTGGAGGAGGTTGAAGAGCAGCCGGACGCGGTAATAGGTAAGTTTTTGGTTAAGTCATTTACCTCTCTTATTCTTTTCGATACTGGTGCATCGCATTCATACATATCAAGGGGATTCGTGGATAAGTATAACCTACCAACCCAAACCCTGAGGACCCCTCTTTTAGTGAACTCACCTGGAGCAGAGTATATGGCTAGCCGATGGCGCAACCAGATACCCCTAACCATTGGGATGCATGTTTTTCCGTCTGACCTAATTATCTTGGAGTCACAAGGATTGGATGTGATATTAGGTATGGACTGGATGTCAAAGTATGGAGGAAGTATTGATTGTGCTAGTAAGTCAATTTATCTCACCACCCCGGAGGGAAAAAGGATTAAGTACGTATCTAGGCATGTGCCTAGGAGGACCCAAGTAAATGCCCTCACAGCTGTTGTGTAGGAGGAAGTGCCTGTAGTAAAGGACTACCCGGATGTTTTTCCAGAAGAGTTACCAGGCATGCCACTGGATCGAGACATTGAGTTTTTGATAGAGCTATTGCTAGGTACAGGGCCAATATCCAAGAGACCCTATCGGATGCCCGCAAATGATTTGGAGGAAATTAAGAAACAGATCAAGGAGTTGTTGGAGAAAGGTTATATTCGAAGGAGTTCGTCGCCTTGGGGAGCCCCAGTACTTTTGGTCGAGAAGAAGGATAAATCCCTGAGGATGGTTGTTGATTATCGGGCCTTTAATGAAGTAACGATTAAGAACAAGTATCCACTACCGATGATCAATGATCTGTTTGATCAGCTGCAAGGAGCTAAGGTGTTTTCAAAGATTGATCTACGATCAGGATACCATCAGTTGAAGATCCGAGAGAAGGATATACCAAAGACAGTGTTCACTACGCGGTATGGATTATACGAGTATACGGTCATGTCGTTTGGACCGACAAACGCCCCTGCCTATTTCATGAGTATGATGAACAAAGTGTTCATGGAGTATTTTGACAAATTTGTTGTGGTGTTTATCGATGATATTATGGTATACTCGAAGAATAAAGAGGAGCACAAGGAGCATTTGCGATTAGTTCTCGAGAAACTCAGAGAACACCAGTTATACGCCAAGTTCAGCAAGTGCGAATATTAGTTGAAGGAAGTTAGATTTCTTGGGCATGTTATATCAGGAGAGGGTATAGCAGTAGACCCCAGCAAAGTTCATTCGGTAACTGAATGGTTGGCACCCACTTCAGTTGGCGAGATCCGTAGTTTCCTTGGACTCGCGGGATATTATCGAAGATTCATTGAGAATTTTTCCAAGCTTGCAAAGCCAATGACTGAACTATTGAAGAAGGATACTAAGTTTAAATGGACAGAAGATTGCGAAGCAAGTTTTCAGGAGTTGAAGAAACGTTTTAATGTTTATTTGATAATTAATAGTATTGCATGCAATGAACTAACCACTGCATGTCATGTTTGATAGTCTCAGGTCATTAAAAGCATGCACACCCTCATCTCTTATTGGTTGATATGTCAAAAACAAGAACCGAGGTAGAAGTTCATGCACCGCGCCTACGTGTTTTGGGATTATTTGGTTTTTGTAAGATGACTTACACACCTAGATGGAGGGAGTACATAAGATGTATAATGTGAAAATTATATCATTGGAAACTCCTTTCAGATACGAAATTGACCGTATGCTTTGTGTAAGTTGCATGTCATATATTATTACTCTAACATTTGGTCAAAGTTAGCCTCGAAAAACACATTAGACCCTGTATGCGTTGTGTAAGTTGCATGTCATATATTATTACTCTAACATTTGTGTAAGTTGCATGTCATATATAATTACTCTAACATTTGGTCAAAGTTGTATAGTGGAAGTGGATCCTCTGACGTAGGTATGCCTGCCTTACCCTCCCTTTCGGTCACTTACTGGCAGACCCCATGCTTGCTAGGCCACGCATGTCAGTTACTCAATGGGTTCGGCCATGTCAGGGGATCCTCATCCATAGTATACTCCCTCTGTTTTTATTTACTTCGCATAAAACGGAGGGAGTGGTGGTATAATAAATGATGCGGGCGGGGGAGGGGGAGGGACTTCAGTTTGCTCTCAACTGTGGTCCCACAAGTGAGCGAAAACGCAAGACGAAGTGCGTTCCATTCGGTGAGCGACGTGGAGGGTCCAGCGTGCCGGGCTGCAACGCGAACGTGACAAGAGTGATGTACAGTCAAAACCGATTGACCGGTCGTCACCGGAACCACTATCCACACCAGAACCTTCGCTGCTCGGCCTACGCCAGCCACTGCCCTAAAACCACACCAAATCTCCAGCCCATTCCCCCACCTTTCAATCCCCTAGCCCGCATCAAGCGTCCCCTAGTTCGCCGGAAAGCCATGGTGCGCCGCAAGATCACACTTACTACAAGTTGTTGACGCCGGAGCACCGCGCAGAAATCGCGGTGGCGGTCAGCGCCACAGACCTCCGTTCCCAAGCTCGCTTTGCGGCGGGCCAATCCCCGAGTTATCTGGAGCCAAGCTACGAGAAGGAGGAAGCCGATCCAATGTTCACTGCGGAGGTCGCGGCGCAGAAGGCCCCCGATGGGTATGAGACGATGGACGTCGACTTCGTGTCGGCGTCTGAGTCCCCCATGGTGCAGGCGGACTAGCGGTTCAACATGGCGATAGTAAAGGATGACCGGGAGGCAGAGGCTCAACTCGACGCGGAGCGCGCGCATGCCGCTGCCATCGAGGCTCTCCTGCAGGCGGAACCGGATGTCGTGGATGTGAACCGGGCGGCAGAGGCTCAACTTGAGGCGGAGCACGCAGATGCCGCTGACATCGAGGCCCTCCTGCAGGCGGAACCGGACATCCTGGACATGAACCGGGCGGCAAAGGCTCAACTCGACGTAGAGAGTGCGGATGCCGCTCTCATCGACGCCCTCTTGCAGGCGGAACTGGAAGTCCTGGACTTGAACCGGGCGGTGGAGGCTCGACTCGATGCGGAGCGCGCGGATGCCGCTGCCATCGAGGCCCTCCTGCCGGCGGAACCGGACGTCCTCGACTTGAACCGGGCTGTGCTCTCGTCCGTGCAGAGCGCCCGCACGCTCCGTTTGAACGAGTAGCTGGAGGCCGAGGACAACCACGGTGCGGAGACACATGTCGGCTGCGACGGCTGGTTCGCGCCGGCAGCCAAAGATGACGAGGCCGTCTCTTTCCGCGAGCAGTGATAGTTTTTCTTTATGTTGTTGTTTTTATGGATCTTTTGTTGTGTAGATACATACTATTTGTTATGCAAGTTGCCTGATTTGGGTCAGTCTACCATTTCAGGCGGTTGGATGAATATCCTACATCTCCTAACCCTTCTTTCCTTCTTCCTCACCTCTTCTTCTTCCCCAACAGACCACCACACGGGCCGTATGGATACTCCCCAACATGCGGTTGGATAAACATACTCTATGAACAAAAATTATGTGTCAGCGATATGATGGCTGAGTTTGGTTTGTTCACATGCGACAACACATGTCAGTGAGGGTGCGTTCCCTTGGTTGGGTTTGCAGCGTGCAGGAGCGACTGTGTGAGGGTGCGGTGCGACCGCGGCGTGCAGGAGCGACCGTGTGAGGGTGCGGTGCGACCGCGACAGCCATGCGCAAGTGTACCTCCTTCTCATTTTGAAAACTATAGGCAAGCTTGGCAAAAATGTGTGGCGAAGTTTGGCAATGCAAGGCCTAGACCCAAACAGGATAAGTACGTACGTACTAGGAGTACTAGTGTTAAAAAAGAAAGGCGGGGTTTTCCTTCGATACAAATCCTCGTTTCACGTGTCAATTAATGCGTATTTTTTTCTCGAAGGACCAAAGAGCTAACCATCTCACTCCTCATCGCTTGATTAATGCAGCGCCATGCAAACGAACCTTCTCACTTCCGCATGCATGCAGGGGATATTAATGTCCTTGGTTGCTAACCCCATCAATTTTGCCTCGATTAGTGTTAGTGGCCCTTTGCAAATTGTAATTTTGATATACTGGCCTTGTGTACAAAAAAATGGAGGTAGTAACTATATTTGAATTCCTTGCCCATTGCGGTGACGTCGATGATTTTTTTTGATTTTTTTTTGTGGTTTGGCGAAGTGCATTCGACGGAGAACACCATTGAGGGAGACCAAGGTAAGTCGTTCGCAAGTGCCGCCTGCAAGCCGAGACAACCGCCTTTTTTGCATCCAGGAAGTCCTTTACTAGTACTACTACTAGGAGTACTAGTGCGGTGAGATGGTTTCTAGAAGAAGACGATGGAGAAGCGGAGTCAGGGAAGAGTGAAATGATGGTTGCTTCGTCCGTGCTTTGTGATTTGACGCCTCACTGCTTTGTGATTTGTGATAGAAGGGACAGGGGAGTAAACTCTATGCTCTATACTGTACTACATGCGTCCAAGCATGGGAGAAAGAGGAGAGACGTTGCATTTTTCTATTCCTTCAATCAATCAATCAAGGAGCTTCGGTTCCATCTTTTTGGCTTTGGCAACACCATCCACAATGGTTCCCACGATGCCAAAAGCTATTTTCACATTTGGCTACACATTGTGGATGCCCTTAACCGTACCACTTGGTTCTGCTCCTGTGTGCTATCTATACAAATCTCAATTAAATTGATCTAAAAAATTATAGAATCAAAGATTAGTAAAAAGGAGGTGATTTTGCCACGCGGATGGCGGGGGAGGTTTCTTATTTTCGGAGGACGTTGTCCTGGCGGTTTGCTAACATGCGGTCCCACGTGTCAGTGCTTTACCATGATGATCCGCGTCCCACATGAGGCAGAACAATGGTAGAAGCAACACGTGGTTAAGTTGAAGAAGATGAGGGAGAAGCAGATTCAGCAACGAGTGAAATGATGGTTGCTTCGTCCCTCCAACTTCTTTTTTTAGCATTATTACTTTGTCCCTCCAACTTAACTGCGGGAAAGGTGCAGCTTTGTGATTTGACGCCTCATTGCTCATTACTACGCCAGCGCCATGACTGGGGTGCTTCACCCCGGCTGCTCTGCACTGTATTCCGGTATGGCACGTGGACCCGGTAGCTTGATGTCCCACATGTCGGCGAAAGGGACTAGAAGATTTATGAAAGCGAGTGCTCCACTCTTACGACGGAGGAGTAGGCGACACGACGGCCTAGTGAACTGTCACTTGTACTATATAGTACTATAGTTTTGCTGTTTCGCATGATCCATCGATACAAACCCGATTAAACAAGAAAGGGCGGGATTTTTCCCGCGCGGTAGATGATACTGGCCATACATTTCAAAGGAAATTTTAATGTATGCAAACTGAATAATTATAAGTAACAATATGATATCTAGTAAAACTAAAAACACATATGATTTATTGTGTTAGAGTGTAGTAGTAGTGCTGTATTGCATAGTTGTTAGATGTAACATGCGAGAACGTGTAGAGATGTAGTTTTGGAGGGCATACAGAGAGAAAAGCGTAATATGGTCACCGAACTTCAGAATAAGCTGATTACGGTCACTATATATGTTTTGCGGTGATTATCCGGTCACTTGCTCACAGTTCAGCATCGGATTGCACTCTGTTGACCGGCCAAATAGTCTGCGTGGCGCCATGTTGACTAGTTAAATTGACCATGTTCCTTGTGGGTCCCACCTGTCAGTTCGCATAGGGAAAAGGTCAGATAAACACAAATTTACGCAGGCGTGACAAGGCTCCAACCCGTGTGCGGGAATCACCTGGTTGTGTATGTGTCTGTCAGGGCCTGATGTGTGTGCATGCACGTGTAGGTTGAGCACTTGAGCGTGAGAGTGTGTGTTGGTCGTGTGGTGTACTAGTGTGTGCATGCATGTTGCGTGTGTGCGTGTGAGTGTTGCGTGTGTGCGTGGCTGCGTGTGTATGTGTGAGTGTTGCGTGTGTGCGTGGGTGCATGTGTTTGTGTCATTGTGTGAGTGTTGTGTGGATGGACTTCGTGTGCATGCGTGCGTGTGTGTATAATCACCACACCAGCTCCTGTGTGTTAAAACAGACGGCTCAGCATACCAATATAAGGCCACCTTGTCCGCTGTGCCCGCGGTCATGACTTCGAACCACCGTCAAAATATTTTTTTGTCGTTTGTTTTCATTCTTACTAGCAAGATGCCCGTGCGTTGCACGTAACATCAAGATGCATTTGTGTGACTTGTTTATCTTGTGAGAGAAAAGGATGAACGAGAGAAGGCCTTATTTGCAAATGTGGAGAGGTGTGTGGGTACCTTTTTGCAAAATTGCCATAGTTTCTTTCCTATCCGTCAGATATAAATCGGACGGCCTATATTGCAGGATGGCAGGCACACCATCATCACCAACTCTGTTTTTTATAAGAGTGTATTTTATATTTTATGTATTTTATAATAGTGTAGATGTAGAGTAGATACAAGTCGACAGGTGGGCACGATGGTAGTGAGATAATGTGATGCAACACTAGAGGTGCCATGTGGAGCGTTTAACTGGTCAACTAGTCATGTCATGAGCAAATACAAAGTTGTACGGTGAGCCCGTGACTGTATAATAACCACTAAACGTAAACGGTGACCGTAATGAGTGGATTATGAAGTCCAATGTATGTATCGTGCTTTCGCTTCAAATACAATGATCGTCATTGCATATATCGCGAGAGAAAGATGAAACACGCGTGAATTTTCTGGGGGCTTACTTTTAGTGGACCTGGAGATAGTTTTGTGTGCATACGTGAAAGGGGTGTACAGGGGGGGTATGCGATGGAGAGAGAGATGCTCTTCGTTTCTCTTTATTATGACTAACTTTGTATATAGTATAAAAATATACAAATTCACAGTGTGGAATAAATATCATTGTGGGCACCATGCAATGCAAATTAGCGTTCGTACTCCTCCATATAACTTTGTACTGTTGTATATATGTAGAAACTCTAAAATAATTTTTTGGCCACACTTTATTCAAAAGGAATGTTGTATGCGAAATAAATGTGAAGAGAGGGCTTTTTAGATCAATGGGGTACGTGATGTAACATGTGTGAATGTGTAGTTGATGCATTTGGCAGGGCCTAGAGAGGCATGTGTGTGTATTACGTATTCGAGAGAGGCATGGATAGAGGGGCCGACGGGGGGGGCGTGGGAGAGATAGCACGAGAAATGAGAGTGGTCTAGAGAGAGAGACGAATATGACGTCACGACAAGAGATTCCATTCCCTTGAGTGTGTATATGCAAGGGGGGAGGGCATAGAGGCACCAGGAGAAATTTTCTGTGTGTGCGGTGTTTGTGTTGGTATGTGTGGGTGTGAGAAGATAATGAGACGTTGGGGCAGAGGGTGTGTCACCACGTGAGGTCCGGTGGGTAGAGGTGAGGCCCTTCGTTTGGTTCCGTCCTGCGCCACATTGGTCGGCCCATGACACATTTAGGAAGACCCATGGATGACTAGTCGTACAAGACAAAGATAGCAGAATTGTGAAGGACTCTGTGTCCACTGAAAAAGCCGGCTAGGATTTGTAACCCTAGGTTCTCGGACTAAGGTAACCCCTTTATCTCTGATATTACTATTCATCCAACCTAACTTTAAGGGGCATCCTACAGAATGCTCTGCTAGAATCATACGCGTCGATTAGAAAGAGAGGTGTGAGATAATGCGTGAGAGACATGCGTAAAGATAATGTGCATACTAGAGACACGTAGGCAGGTCCATGTATATAGAAAGGGTCGATGAGGATTGTGCGTGTGTATGTTTGCGAGAGGAAGAGTGCTTGTGATAAAGGTTAGTGAAAACAATTGTAAATGGTTACGAGAGGGAGGGAGGGTTATATCTATAGCACGTGTGCGAGAAAGACACCTCGGGAGAGAGTGTGTGAGCATGTGTGAGAGACCACCGATGGAGAGTGAAACTACACGTAAAAGACTACTCTACACATTGATTAAAGATATAAATTGTATCCAAATATTAGGATGGGATCATGATATTTGCAATTCGCGTAAGGAGCGGTCACTGATCCATCAGACATTTAGATTCTATCGAATTTGAGCATGTCTATGTTATTATTCGACACAATTGATCCACATAGTTAGTATACGGAACTCCAGACAATGCATCGCTTTAGCAATCGAATATAAACGTGAGTATAGTTCATGTTGTGTGTGTAAAGCACATTACACATACGAAAGTTACACAATGGACATTTATAAATAGCTACCTATGAACTAGCATACATTTGAATTCAGCCTAAGGTGGTTTAAAAAAATCGAATTCAACATGAAGTCCATTCAATTATTTGAATTTGATATAATGGCATTTGTAAACCATACCTAAACTATGGGGGTACCAATCTTTGCTCTGATTTTGTACATAATAGCATATGTAGTCGTGTACAAAATAGATTCAAATTTAGCTCCTCCATTCCAAAATAATCGTAGTTATAGGATTTTCAAGTGTCAAAATTTCAAAAGGAAGCGGATAATTTAATGAGGTTTTCAAACATACAAGGTCAAATATAACGTTGTCTATTTAGGTCAATCATCGTAGTTCAAGAGTACTCTAAACGTGAATGCTTGTGTTTCAAAATTTCGAACGAAGTGCCAAAAGAGCCTCTACTCGCCCGAAACCGCGTGAGACCAATGTTTGGTAGTACAAGGAAATTACTTTTCTAATAACTCTGACCCGTGAAACCTACCGGCCCGACGTCCAAAGGTCTAAACCAGGATAGGTTTGTAGCTACATCTAGATGCCACACAACCGCCTCCGAAAATCATTCATACACAATGGCCGCCTAAGTACACATGCGCGCGGCCGAAATCGCACCCGCCCACTATTTGGGACACCTGGGATTACCATCCTACCCCCGACCCGCAGTAGGTCCGAAATTTAAGAGGGGGGCAAAGTTTGTACTTTCCCCAAATTTCAAACAAGCGCGTCCCATCTTCTGTTCAAAAAAGCCAAAAACAAGCGCGTCCCAGACCGAAACATGGTTCCCCCCACCTGTTCGATTCCCCATTCGTACTCCATGGGCGCCAAAACTACCTCTCCACCAGCCGCAAAACCTCGGCGTCCTCCGTCCTCCATCCCATCCCACCCATCAACCGCCGCCCTCCTCCATCATGCCGGAGCCGATACCCCGACGTCGTCGTCCATCGCAACCTCAACCGCAACGCCCTCCACGGCTAGTAGTTGAAGCCGAGGCCAAGCCGTCCGTACCCGAGCCAGTTCAACCACGCCGTCCTGCGCCTCACCGCTGCCGCTCCAACTTCGCCACCCTCCACCGCACCGAAGTTGTTCCTGCTACACCGTCCTTCGCCGTCAAGGATCTGCTTCCCCTCCGCCCTCATACGGCCACGGCAACACAGTCAACAATTTGGCCATGGGTTCATCCAAGCCTACACCCTCCAGAACATCGGTTTCCCCGGTAAAAAGAAGAAGATCGGCGCGACATGTGGAGGTGACCACAATGGCAACCGAAGAAGGTACTCCTCTTCCCTTATTCATGCAAATCTTACATCTCTGCTTGCACGGTATTCATCCCACAGAAGACACTAGTTGACCGCTTCTTCTTGATACTAGATGTTCCTAGTAACTCGCGATGCACAAGGTTTCTCCTCATATACTATTTCACCTTAGCTAGAGGTCCATTGCCCCCCTGAATTTAAATTTCTGGCCAGTTGATTCCCAATTAACGAAAGCATTCCCCGGCGTAACAGGCGCTAGTACGACTATTACGCCGGGGAAGCAGCGCCTTCGTGTTTATCTTAGGGGCGTGTGCGGCCTAGAGCTACTGGCGGCCGATCTGGAGGTCGGCTGGGATTAAAGGGATGGCTTGGGGGCGCTGCCAAGCACGGCGGTGGTGTGAGGTCGATGGGAGGGCGGGGCGGCGGAGGCACGGGTCTGGGCCGGTGGTCGCTAGCGGTTCAAGAAAGATCACCAACAGTGACTGGCGGGAGGTAGACGAAGGCCATCTGCCTGTTCCTTATAGATCGGACGGTTCATTAAAAAATCGACTAACCTATTTATTTTCAGTCGACTGTTATCTTAGATATGACCACATGTGGTGGTGTGCTGGAGGAGTACCTGCATTTCCTGTGCTCATATATTACAAAATCATACGGAGTAGAATCTAATTTTGTTTGCCATGCAATGTTGTAGAGCTATCATATGTCTCCTGTCATTTATTTTTCAGCCACCTGCTATCTGCTACTTTTACAGTGCACTAGTTCTGCACACACTTCATCCATACTCTCACTATTGTGTTTTTATGCAAGGGTATTTCAGAGTCTACCGAAACCGAAGCAAAAACGAAAAGAGACAAGTCGTGCCAGCTTTCTACGCAGCTAGGCGCGGCACGTTACAACGCTTTAAAGGGTGCAGTGTCAGCAAATGGAGATGGTAAATGTTGCTCTGGAGTTGATGACCTCGCTCGCAATGAACCACCATCCCAGGTGCTTGCTTTAACTTCGCGGTGTCATATGTGGTTGCATGTTCCATATGGTGTCTAGCTTGTATTAGAAAGGCCGAAGTTGGTCTTTATTAAGATAAGGAAATATATTTTTTACATGAACCACCATCCTGTGAGCACCAGAAGACAAATAGCTAGTCGGGGCACTGGCCAAGCCAGTGACAAGCCCAGCAAAGACAGGCATCACCTGGAAGCCAACTAAAAAGCCGCGATGGTGGCGAAGCAGCCCGCCTCCCACCAGGCTCTCAGGTCCTAAATGATCATGTTCACCACTCCAGCCGGATGTCTAGCTTGTATTGCTTCCAATTTGGTTAAATTGCATCTGCTTAGCTTACACATTGTACCTTTGAATATGACATGCCTTTCTGTTTTTGGTACATACCAGTACATCTGTGTATTAACCATGTTCTTACATCAAACTAATGTTCTTGTGTATCCCTCATCAATCACTTATGACGAGGCAGGCAGGCAAGGGGACTACTCCTCATTTAAAGAATGCCATGTCAGCCTCCCGACATGATTCTCAAGAAACAGAAATGCTAGATGAAGATAGTGAACGTAGCTCTGTAGTTGATTACAGCATTTCCCCTACACTAGCATCGCAGGTGCTTGCTCTAACTTGGCAGCGTGATATGTGGTTGCATGTTGCATATGGTGTCTAGTTTGTAATTCTTCCAATCCGGTTAAACTGCATGTGCTAGTCTGCTTAGCTTATACTCCTGTAAATGTGACATTATACCTGTTAATGTGACATGCCTTCATGTATTTAGTACATAGTACATCTGTCTATTAAGCATGTCCTTACATAAAACTATTGTTTTATTTTGTATCCCGCATCAATCAATATGACGAGACACCTTTAGTATATGCAGTGCGATATTAGTTGCATCATTAATATGATTTATAGCATGCGCTGCTTCTAATTTGTTGAAATTCCATTTATGATGGGACGCTTTTAACTTGGAAGAGTCATATTGGTTGCATCTTTCATGTGGTGTCTAGCTTGCATTGCTTCTTATTTGCTAGAATGGTTTCTGCTTAGTTTACACAAACAGTTGTGAACATGCCATGCCGTCCTGTTTTTTGTACATATTCCATCCTGGTATCATGTGTTTGCCTTACATCAAAGTAGTGATTATCAGTATCATGCATGAATGAGTTCTGAAGAGAGAATTTTATTGCTTTTTCTTGTCGGTTTTACTTGACAATTCGAAATCAATAAAGCGGAAGGAAGTTAGCAAGGCAACAGATAAAGGTGCTCCTTCCAAATGGAGGGCCTCTACAGTTTCTACTCCTCCACACCCCCAAGATGATTTCCAAGACAACACATGCATAGACACTCAACAAAACTGTGTTTATGATGAGCATGTCTCCCCAAGTGTAGCATCACTAGTGCTCCCTCTAACTTGGCACTGTTATATGTGGTTACATGTTATGTGTGATGTCTAGCTTGTATTGCTTCTAATTTTGTTGAATTCCATCTGCTTACTTTACACATTGTACTTGAATAAGACACGTGTTCATGTTTCTAGAACATACAATATCTGTCTATCACACCATGTTCTTACATCAAATTACTACTGTTGTGTAACCTGCAACAATCACTTATCATAAGACTCGTTTGACTTCGGAGTGTGATATAGGTTACATCTCACATTCTTTTCTAGCTTGTACTACTAATTTGTTGAAATGGCACTTATGACGAGACAGTTTTAACTTGGTAGAGTGATATTCGTTGCATCTTTCATATGGTGTCTAGCTTTCATTGCTTCTAATTTGTTGAAATTCCTTCTCCTTAGTTTACACATCATAAGCTGTGAATATGCAATGTTGTGAATATGCAATGGCACTAATGACGAGAGACCTCTAACATGGTAGTGTGGTGTTGTTTGCATCTTGCATATGACTTATTTCTTGTACTGCTTCACATTTGTTTAAATGCCATTTATGCTGAGACACTGTTAACTTGGCAGAGCGATATTTGTAGCATCTTTCATATGGTGTCTACCTTCCATTGCATTGCTTCTAATTTGGTGAAATGTCTTCTTCTTAGTTTACACATCATAGTTCTGGTTATCTCTTCCGTCCTGTTTTTCATACATATTACATCCTCCTATCATGTGGTTGTCTAACATCAAAGTTCAGTTCGTCTGCATCACGCATCAATTTGTTCTGAAGAACTAAATTGTTATTCGTTTTTCTTGTCGGCTTGACTTAACATGGCACAGAGAAAGAGGAAGAAACACAGAATGGCAGGGAATGAGAAGCGGATGAATCCTGCAGATTCTACTGGTACTGATGGTGCAATAGAAGGTGAAAATCTAGCAGAGAATTCTACAAACACGGCATCCCATGCTACACGAGCTGCAAAAAAGCCAAACAGAAACAAATAGCTGCCACCAAACAAGCAGAGACAGCCCTAGTTCTTGCAACACCTACCACAGTACTACCAGTTGCACGACATACTCGTGCGTCAACTGAGCTAGCAGCACGTTCCCAAGCTCCCTTGCCACCTGACACTACTTCCCAAGCACTCTTGACACAAGACGAGTTGGCAATATTAGATGAACCTTGTGAGCTTCAACAGCAAGAAGGTAGTTGCTGGAGTCAAGTTACAGTTGCATGCTTCTTTATATGTAGTCTCACAGTTTGATGTACACTAACACTTCCTATGTTCGTTGTTGGACTAGCACCTAGGCGCAAGAGGAAACAAACATCAGGGATAATGCTCGATAGGTTAACTAAATATAGAGGAGGAAGAATGGAGATCCGTTTTGAGGCAGGTTTAAAAAGGCCACGTGATGCTACAGAGTCATCCAAGTTAGTATCAGAGGCAGCGGTTGTCGTTAGGTGTCATGTACGTATCCTCCCAACATGGATTCAGTACAGGAAAGACAAAGACGAAACCCAGTTCAACACCTTCCTCGACCATTTATCTGTAAGTATGGTTATGTATGGAAACTAGTAATATCGTCTTGCTCTGTCCCATACTTTCTAGGTTTGTGATAATGAGACTCCCATAATTTTCAATAGATGAGGTTCAAGTTGGATAGCCAAGATGATGCAACCAGACAAGCTTACACCCATATTTTCAAGTCTGCTTTGCGACAGTATCGGTATAACTTGAGGAAAACTCACTTTGAAGGCAAGGCTAACAGTGAACTTTCCCAAACATCTCCAGTGGAAAATATATCGGATGAAGACTGGAGGGGCCTTGTTAAACACTGGTATGATCCGAAGTATTAGGTACATTATATATATGTGATCAGATCACATGTTGAAGTCCTATTGACGCATGTGCCACACAAATCTATCTTCTTGTAGGTGAACTGTTCAAAGAACAAGGCCAACCGTACGAAAGTGAAATTCCAACAGACGACAAGATCTCGTAGCTATATTGCACACTGCGAGGCTCTTGTAATTAGCTGCTATTTCACTCTTTTTGCTGTACCATATTATCAGATCTATATTGACTTGTTCGAAATGCAGAGGAAAGCCTGCAAGGACCAAAAAGTACCTGAACCAAATGTTGTGGAAATCTTCAAGGACTGTCACACCAGCAAGAAGAAGGGCATGACTACACCAGTCAAAGCCTTTTAACTACTACTTACTCTGACTTGTGCCTTGAACTGCATGGTTTGCAGCCAATGTCTATTACTTTTTTCAATTTTATACACAATTGTCTTAGCGTATCATTGCACCTTACAAGGTTTAGAAGGGAGGAGTGATGTTCCTTTGATCTTGACCTGTAATCTAGTTCCGTGCTGGACTTGCCCACACAATGTTACAATTGCCTGTTTGTCTGTTCTCAGTTGTTTTGTGATATGAATGATGTCATACTATGCTTACCGTATTATAAACTTCGTCTCTTTATCCTTAGCCCTCAATACAATGTGAAGAAATAGACAATACATTAGCGATGGTACATGGTCATATGTTTGGAACCTAGTTTTATTATGTACTTTGCGATAAAATACAACTAATATTTTACATGGTTTCACCAGAATAAGTTCTGTATATAGACCAAAGCTATTTTGTTTGGTTTTGCTGCCTCCATAATATCTTCTATTCGGGTACTACTAATGTAAAACCTCAACTTTTCAGCGAGCTATGGAAAAAATGGTGGAACCGCCACCTTCTGAAGGTGGCGAGGCAACTATAACCGCAATGTCAGCTCTTGCTGCAGTGGGTCAGTACATGTCCACTAACAGTGCCAAAAGCACGTTCCTGCGTAATACTGGGTTCGTTGTTAAGGCAATATCGTCCAAACTGCCTCATGATCAAGATATGCAAGCTCAAAGCAATGTTGTATCTGCGCTCCAGACACAAGTCCATTCCCTAACAGAGCCCCTTTGTGAAACAAGGAGAAACATTGCTCAATGTCGTCAAGATATGCATGGTTTTGAAACCAGACTATCAGACATTTGCTATGTTGTTTAGGAGCCTAGGGGAAATGAAGGCGAGGGTTATGGTGCTCCATCGGACAATACAGCATGAAAACATAACAGTCAGGTCAAATGAACCGAGCTTCTGAACTTCTGGTGGTGCATTTATCTGCTAGACTGTTAAGTTTTATGCCAACCTTCATTTTGTTATATAGTTGTAATTTGTTTTGGTGCGATACAAAATTTATTCTTAACGTGCAGCCACCGGCTGAAGAAAACAGCAAGCCATTTTTGTATAGTGTAGGGTGTTCCCTATATTTGCACTGGTGGCGATCTTTGATGCCGAGTGGATGTAATCTATGCAATCGCCTTAATAGCCTAGCGTTAGTTTCGGCCTTATTTATTTCCTAGTCTTCTTTTTCCCTGGTTTCCTAGTGGCCGCAACTACCCATGGGCCATATATGGGCCGTAGGATCCATGGGTCTCCTACGGGCCATCGATAAATGGGCCTGTAATTGGTGGGCCTCGGGCCATCGATAAATGGGCCTATACTCGGTGGGCCTCAGGCTGTCGGATAAATGGGTCTACATGGGCCATAATCGGGCGTAATTGGTATCGGCCCAACATGGTAACGGGCCGTTAACAGGCCGTAGGACTGTAAAAGCTTAATTCTGTCACAGGCATAACGGGTCGTTAATGGGCCAGAATATAGGACAGGTTGGCCAGAAACGGGCCGACTCTTGCCATGGGCCGAATTTGGCCCATTATGGTAACAGGCCAGTAACGGGCCGACTCTAGCCATGGGCCGAATTTGGCCCATTTGTGGAACATGCCAGTAACGGGCCGACTCTTGCCATGGGCCCAATTTGGCCCATTAGGGGAGCAGGCCAGTAATGGGCCGGAAGTAATCGAGGGCTGAAAAGGAGCCCAAGAACGTATGGGCCGTCAATAGGCCGAAAGCTAACACTGGATGGAAACGGCCCATGTAAATCACGGGCCGTTAACGGGTACAAAGAAAATTATTGTTCATTATGGGCTAGAGTCATTGTGGGCCTGTAAAGGGCCGAAAGATACGAAGGCCTCATATGGGCCGAAAGACGTCGTGGGCCATACATGGGCCGAAAGTGAAATGGGCTGGTGTTATATTCGACGGCCCACATGACGTTGTTGGGCCGATTTCCTTTAGTGCCTAACAGGTCGTGAGTTAATGAGTCGTAAAATGGGTATTTGCGAAGAGACCGTTAACAGGCTTTTCTTGGGCCGGCCCGTTAACTTTTGACCAAGTCAAATGGGCCGGCTTTGTAAGCTAAATGGGCCAGTGGTGGGCCGTGGCACGTGTCGACATATCATAGGCGCCTATCTGACCCACTGACGAGTTGACACGTGTTTCGTCCGGCCAATAAGAATTTTACACGTGGAAATTTCCCATGGGTCGGGGCTGTTAATGGGTTATCGGATCCAAAACCCGACCCAATAGCTTAACGGCGTTCCGTTATGGTGGATGCCATGCGTCGGTCGCCCTTGACGAAAGCACTTCTGTGACGCGCGATTTATCATCATGGAAGTGGACACTTCCGTGATGATAATTTTGGTAATGTCAAGGAACACTTCTACGACAGCACAGGGATGACTATCTTGATTCTGTCATAAATTTGTCTTGGATGTACATGCATGACAAAAAATGCGACCTACTGTGACAAACACGTATCATCACGGAAGTGTTTTTTTTTGTAGTGCTAGGGCTCTGGCGGAGCTGTTCTACCGGGGAAACTTCCCTCCGGGAGGGGGAAATCATCACCAACGATCCTCTCATCAGGAGGGGGTCAATCTCCATCAACATATTTACCATCACCATCTCCTCTCAAACCCTAGTTCATCTCTTGTATTCAATCTTTGTACCAAAACCTCATATAGGTACCTGTGGGTTGCTAGTAGAGTTGATTACTCCTTGTAGTTGATGTTAGTTAGTTTATTTGGTGGAAGATCATATGTTCAGATCCTTAATGCATATCAATACCCCTCTGATTATGAGCATGAATGTGATTTGTGAGTAGTATGTTTGTTCCTGAGGACATGGGAGAAGTCTTGCTATAAGTAGTCATGTGAATTTGGTATTCATTCGATATTTTGATGAGATGTATGTCGTCTATCCTCTAGTGGTGTTATGTGAACGTTGACTACATGACACTTCACCATTGTTTGGGCCTAGAGGAAGGCATTGGGAAGTAATAAGTAGATGATGGGTTGCTAGAGTGACAGAAGCTTAAACCCTAGTTTATGCGTTGCTTCGTAAGGGGCTGATTTGGATCCATATGTTTCATGCTATGGTTAGGTTTACCTTAATACTTCTTTTGTAGTTGCGGATGCTTGCAATAGGGGTTAATCATAAGTGGGATGCTTGTCAAAGAAAGGGCAGTACCCAAGCACCAGTCCACCCACGTACCAAATTAGCAAAGTAACGAACGCAAATCATATGAGCGTGATGAAAACTAGCTTGGCGATAATTCCCATGTGTCCTCGGGAGCGCTCTTCTCATATAAGAACTTGTCCAGGCTTGTCCTTTGCTACAAAAAGGATTGGGCCACCTTGTTGCACCTTATTTACTTTCATTTCTTGTTACTCGTTACAAATTACCTTATCACAAAACTATCTGTTACTGATAATTTCAGTGCTTGCAGAGAATAGCTTACTGAAAACTGCTTATCATTTCCTTCTGCTCCTCGTTGGGTTCGACACTCTTACCTATCGAAAGGACTACGATAGACCCCCTACACTTGTGGGTCATCAGCGCCACCCTCCCCTTGCCAATCTGAATTGGACAAGGGGTGGGGGCGGCACCCCCCCCCTTTCCCTCTCCTACTCCCTCTCCCTTTCCCTCTTTGCTACTCCGGAAAGAAGGAAAAAAAGGGGACCGAATCCTACTAGGAGTGGAGTCCTAGTATGACTCCCCCCCATGGCGAGCGCCCTTGGTGGTCGGCCTCCTCCTCCCTCCTTTACATACGGGGGCAGGGGGCACCCCAAAGGCACAAGATTGTCTTAGCCGTGTGCGGTGCCGCCCTCCACCGTTTACTCCTCCGATAGTATCATCGTAGTGCTTAGGAGAATCCATGCATGCATCACATCACCATCACCATCACCATGCCGTTGTGCTGACAAAACTCTCCCTCGATCATCTGCTGGATCAAGAGTTTGAGGGACATCATCGAGCTGAACGTGTGCTGAACTCGGGGGTGCCGTACGTTCGGTACTAGATCGGTTGGATCGTGAAGACGTTCGACTACATCAACCGCGTTAACCTAACGCTTCCTCTTTTGGTCTATGAGAGTACGTGGACAGACTCTCCCCCTCTTGTTGCTATGCATCTCCTAGATAGATCTTGTGTGATCGTAGGATTTTTTTTGAAATTGCATGCTACGCTTCCCAACAATGGAGAAGCCTGTATTTACAAGAAAGTGAGTGGGAGCACTACAACCTTTCTAATAAGTATATGTGGATGACATATTGTTGATCGAAAATGATGTAGAATTTTCTGGAAAGCATAAAGGAGAGTTTGAAAGGAGTTTTTCAAAGAAAGACCCCGGTGAAGCTGCTTACATATTGGGCATCAACATCTATAGAGATAGATCAAAACGTTTGATAAGATTTTTTCAATGAGTACATACCTTAACAAGATTATGAAGTAGTTCAAAATGGAACAATCAAAGAAGGAGTTCTTGCCTGTGTTACAAGGTGTAAAGTCGAGTAAGACTCAAAACCCGACCACAGCATAAAATAGAAAGAGAATGAAAGTCATGCCCTATGCCTTAGCCATAGGTTCTATAAAGTATGCTATGTTGTGTACCAGACCTATTGTGTACCTTATCATGAGTTTGGCAAGGGGGTACGATAGTGATCCAGGAGTGGATCACTAGACATCGGTCAAAATTATCCTTACTTATCTAAGAGGACTAAGGAAATATTTCTAGGTTATGGAGGTGATAAAGAGTTCGTCGTTAAGAGTTAAGTCGATGCAATCTTATACACCGATCCGGATGACTCTGAGTCTTAATCTAGATACATATTGAAAGTGGGAGCAATTAGCTCGAGTAGCTCCATGCAGAGCATTGTAGACATGGAAAATTGGCAAAATAAATACGACTCTGAATATGGCAGACTCGTTGACTAATCTTCCCTCCAAACCATGATCACACCTTAGTACTCTTTAGGTATTAATCACATAGAGATGTGAACTAGATTATTGACTCTAGTAAACCCTTTGGTTGTTGGTCACATGGCAATGTGAACTATGGGTGTTAATCACATACATATGTGAACTATTGGTGTTAAATCACATGGCAATGTGAATAGATTATTGACTCTAGTGCAAGTGGGAGACTGAAGGAAATATGCCCTAGAGGCAATAATAAAGTTGTTATTTTATATTTCCTTATATCATGATAAATGTCTAATATTCATGCTAGAATTGTATTAACCGGAAACTTGATACATATGTGGATACATAGACAAAACACAGTGTCCCTAGTATGCCTCTACTTGACTAGCTCATTAATCAAAGATGGTTAAGTTTCCTAGCCATAGACATGTGTTGTCATTTGATGAACAGGATCACATCATTAGGAGAAAGATGTGATGGATAAGACCCATCCATTAGCTTAGCATTATGATCGTTTAGTTTTATTGCTATTGCTATCTTCATGTCAAATACATATTCCTCAGACTATGAGATTATGCAACTCCCGGACACCGGAGGAATGCCTTGTGTGCTATCAAACGTCACAATGTAACTGGGTAATTATAAAGATGCTCTACAGGTATCTCCGAAGGTGTCTGTTGGGTTGGCATAGATCAAGATTAAGATTTGTCACTCTGAGTATCGGAGAGGTATCTCTGGGCCCTCTTGGTAATGCACATCATATGAAGCTTTGCAAGCAATGTGACTAATGAGTTAGTTGTGGGATGATGCATTACGGAAAGAGTAAAGAGACTTATCGGTAACGAGATTGAACTAGGTATGAAGATACCGACGATTGAATCTCGGGCAAGTAACATACTGATGACAAAGGGAATAACGTATGTTGACATAGCAGTTTGACTGATAAAGATCTTCGTAGAATATATGGGAATCAATATGAGCATCCAGGTTCCGCGATTGGTTATTGACCAGAGAGGTGTCTCGGTCTTGTCTACATAGTTCTCGAACCTGTAGGGTCTGCACGCTTAACGTTCGATGACGATATGTATTATATGAGTTATGTGTTTTGGTGACCGAAGGTTGTTTGGAGTCCTGGATGAGATCACAGACATGACGAGGAGTCTTGAAATGGTTGAGAGGTAAAGATTGATATATTGGAAGGTAGTATTCGGACACCGGAAGGGTTCAGTAGTGTATCAGGTACATACCGGAGTACCGGAGGGGTTACCGGAACCCCCCGGGGAAAGATATGGGCCATAGGAGGGAGGCACACCAGCCCACAAGGGGCTGGCGCGCCCCCCACCAGGGGGAAACCAAATTGGACAAGGGGTGGGGGCGCCCACCCCCCCCCCTTTCCTTCTCCACCTCCCTCTCCTTCCCCCTTTTCCCCTCCGGAAAAAGGAAGGGGGCTAATCCAAGTGGGACTTCCCCCCACTTGGGGCGTGCTTAGGCCGGCCTCCTCTCCCTCCCTCCTTTATATACGGGGGGCGCCCCTATATGACACACCAATTGCTCCAAGGCGTGCGGTGCCCCCTCCATGGTTTATGCCTCCGGTCGTATTCTCGCGATGCTTAGGCGAAGCCCCGCGTGGATCACATTGCCATCACCGTCACCACGCCATCATGCTGACAGAAATCATCTACTCTTTCGACCCTTTGCTAGATCAAGAGCTCGAGGGACGTCATCACGTTGAACGTGTGCAGAACTCGGAGGTGTCGTACATTCGGTACTCGATCGGTCGAAACGAGAAGACGTTCGGCTACATCAACCGCATTAAGTAAACGCTTCCACTTTCAGTCTACGAGGGTACGTGGACACACACTCTCCCCCTCTCATTTCTATGCATCTCCAAGATAGATATTGCGTGAGCGTAGGAATTTTTTTGAAATTGCATGCTACGTTTCCCATATTTATCACCATAACTCACCAGCGATTTCCACGGATAGCCCGAGTATGTATAGATTGAGTACGTTCTCCATGCTCTGCCCCATTCGAAGTCAACTTTTTGTCAGTGCCCCCTATTGTTCTCCGGATGCACATTCTCTCGACTTTTTGCCGAGACATGTATCAGGAGAACAGCAGGGAGGTGCTGCCGAAATTTTGTCTCGGAATGGGATAGAGCATGGAGAACGTACTCAATCTACACATACTCTGGTGGGATTAGGACCTATCTTTACCTATTAGAGTGCATGTTGCATGGACGTAATTGTCGGATTTAGGGTTCCGGCAGACCCTTGAGGTTCGAGCATTGGGGTGCGCGCGGAGGATTCGCCTTCTACCTACCTGTTCCTCGCTGAATCGCTAGGATCTAAACTACGAGAAGAACAACACAAGAGACACCGGGTTTATACTGGTTTAGGCCACCATTGTGGTGTAATACCCTACTCCAGTGTGTGGCGTGGTGGATTGCCTCTTGGGCTGATGACGAACAATACAAGGAAGGACAGCCTCGCGAGGGTCTGTTCTTGTGGTGGTGGTGTCCCTTTGGAGGGGTTGATTCTGGATGCCTATCTTATCTCCCGATTCCTATCCAGATCTCTCTACCCTGTGGGTGGCTAGTCCTATTTATAGGCGAAGGCCCTAGGCCTCTTCCCAAATATTGAGCGGGAAGGGCGCCAACAATTGGCCATTTTGAAGGGGAACATCTAGTACACTTATCCTGACGAAAGTTGGTCCTCGCCTGCCAAAGGCTCTGGTGGTGACGCCGACTTGGGCTCCACGGTGACCTCTATCCTGTCGTTGGACTGGTCTTGGTCTTGTTGCACCGAAATTGATGCCATTGCTTGATGCTCTCGCATGTGCTTACTCCCCTTGCACCAAAGAGGAAAGAAGGACAATGCGCGGGCTGGCGCCCGGCTGGCGCCCTTGGTCGTCATGGCTTGCATCATGGGCACCTCGCGAGGTACCCCGCCTTGAACTCTCTGCCTCCTCGTTAGCCAGCCTGACAAGGCCGTGCCTAAGGAAGCTCCTTGTCGTCCGCCCCGCGAGGCTTGGCCCCTCGCGAGGGTCTTGAGCTTGTGTTGATGAAGATGGGCCGTGCTGGGGCCCCTTTGAGCCACGCCGCAGGCCGCAGGTAGGCAAGTCTGGGGACCCCCGTTCCCAGAACACCGACAGTAGCCCCCAGGCCCAAGGCGCGCCCGGACTTGGCCGAGCAGAGAGGCGAAAGGGCAAGTGTGAAGCGTCATGGGCCCTAACAGCCTGCGGCCTTGGGCGCCGCGTGGCGGTTGATTGGACGTGGGCGCCTCCACTTCCCCATGACGCCTCGGCAACTGCACAGATTCGACAAGTCCCTGCACGCGAAGCGAGTCATAATTACCTGCGATCGCAGAGGCCGACGGTTGACCTCCTATGGCTTTAAGTACGGCACGCCGCGTGCCCTTCCAATTCATCCCCTCTTGCTTCTCCTTCCTCATGGCCCCGCCAAGGAGGCTCTCGGCCGCAGAGAAGGGAAAAGCTCGCCAGGCCGAGCCTGCCTCTCCCCGCCCAAGCGCGGTCGCGGCCGCCCTCGCAAGCACCCCTTGGCCTCCACGGCAGTTCCCCGTGACCGCGGAGGTGACTTCCCGCGTGGAGACGGGCGGCCGGCCGCGGCCGGGGGGTGTGTTTCGGCCGTGTGGCCCCCGAGGCCGCGCTCTCGCACTGCGGAAGTGCTGTCGGAGTTTGTTGTGTGGGCAGTGGAGCCGGCCAGCGCCCGGCTTCAGCTCCCTCGCTTCCTCCTAGGTGAGCTCCCGGCTGGCGCCCCGGGCGGCCTCTGGCTCCAGGCAGACGGCTGCTGCAGCCGGGCCTCGTGGGCTTCGCTGGAGGTCTTCGTGGCCGGGAGCCTGGCCCTGACCCGCGGCTGGCAGACATTTGCCCGCGCGCGTGGCCTGAGCCGCCGGTGCACCCTGCACTTCAAGTTCGACGGCGACGCCACCCTCTACGTGACGGTGTTTGGGGAAGATAGTCGCCGCGCTGGGTGCTGCCCTGAAGACGATGGCCACGGCCGGGGACCCAGCCCCGACGAGGATGGAGAGGGCAGCGAGTGCGCGGCTGGTGGCGCCCAGGATTCCTCAAGCTTCACTGGTTCCTCTTCAGGTAGCGACTCTTCTAGCAGCGGACGCGGTCTGCCTCCACACCGTCGTGCCTGCTTGGAGGGTGGTAGCGGGTCCGCCCGCCGTCGCACCCTGGTGAAGTGCGAGAGGGAGTCCGCTTGAGCTCCGGAGGCAGCTCGGGCCCGATGCCTGGCGAGCTTTGCCTGACTTGTTCCCCCTTCTCCCTTTTCCTGCGCAAAAAGACAGCTATGTGGGGGCCCCGTGGGGGCGTGTTTGTGTTATCGTTGTCAATCATCGTAATGTTTCCGTTATTCTGGTATTGTTCCTACTTGCTGAACGCCTGCGCGTAGGTAATCCCCAGCCTTGGCCATGGGGCGACCGACCCAGGTCATGTATTCGCGTCGTGGTGCCCGTGAGGCACGGACTGGAGGAATGCTCCTGTAGTGGACCCGGGTCGTGAGGTCTTGACCGAAAGGATCGAAACACTCGCAAGGGCGCCAGGGCCGTCCCCTCGCGAGACCTCGCGCAAGAGAAATCGGGGTCGGAGGGCGAAAAACCGAAGAGCCAAAAGTCAAAAGACAGCGACAGTTTCAATAAAACATCAAATGAGAATGAACTAGCCAACTGCAGAAAGCAAATGAAAAAGGCGCGTCCAGCACCTAGTCTAGTCTTCGACGTCTTCTCACCAGCGCGGAGCTAAGTGCTGCCACTGGGCGTGGGAGGGAGCCCCAGGGCCTGAGGCCGGCGCTCCTGAGACTCCGGGGCGTGTACAGCCCCATCTCATTATTACGTGAGAGTGTCACGGGCGGCGAGCATCACAGGCGTTGGCCTTCTTCACAGGCTTCGGGCCTTTCTTCAGGGAAGCAAGCTTCACGGGCATTGGCCCTCTTCACAGGCTCCGGGCCTTTCCCAAAAACGCGATAGCTTCACAGGCGTTCGCCTTCTTCACAGGCTCCGGGCCTTTTCAAAAAGATGGTCTTCACAGGCTCCGGGCCTTTCCCAAAAACATGGTCTTCACAGGCGTTCGCCTTCTTCACAGGCTCCGGGCCTTTTCCAAAAAGATGGTCTTCACAGGCTCCGGGCCTTTTCCAAAAAGATGGTCTTCACAGGCGTTCGCCTTCTTCACAGTCTCCGGGCCTTTCCCAAAAAGATGGTCTTCACAGGCGTTCGCCTTCTTCACAGGCTCCGGGCCTTTCCCAAAAAGATGGTCTTCACAGGCGTTCGCCTTCTTCACAGGCTCCGGGCCTTTTCAGGGGTAAAACCTCCGGAGGTGCTGGATGTTCCACCCATTCTGGACTGGCACCCCCTCCTGAGTCTCCAAGCGCGCGGAGCCGGGCCTAGAAACATGAACAACCTTGAATGGGCCCTCCCACATGGGAGAGAGCTTATGAAGTCCCTCCCTGGAGAGAACCCGCCTGAGCACGAGGTCCCCTACCTCGAGAGTCCTGGGGTGGATGTTGCAGCAGTGGTATCGCCACAGTGCTTGTTGATATCTTGCTGCTCGCAGTGTGGCTTCTCGGCAACGCTCCTCCCCCAGCACGAGGTCCATCGCCCGCATGGCGTCCTATTGCGCTTCGTCGAACGCCAGGACCCGCGCGGACCGATGTCTGACCTCGTGAGGGAGGACCGCTTCGGCTCCATAGACCAAGAAGAAAGGGGTCTCTCCGTTCGGGTTGGTTGCGGTCGTGCGGATGGACCACAACATGGATTGGAGCTCGTCGTACCAGCCTCTGCCGCAAACCTCCAGCTTCTTCTTGAATGTTCTGGTCTTGGGGCCCCTCAGGACCTCCACGTTGGCCCACTCGGCCTGGCCGTTACTTTGGGGGTGCGCCACTGAAGTGTAGCATATCTGCGTTCCAAGGTTAGCACAGTATGTTTTGAAGAGGTTGCTGGTGAACTGCGAACCGTTGTCGGTGATGATGCGGTTCAGCACCCCAAACTGGCCCACGATGCCCTTGATGAACTTGACCGCTGAACCCGCGGGGATGGTGCAGACAGCTTCCACCTCGGCCCACTTGGTGAATTTGTCCACGGCGACGTAGAGGTAGCGATAGCCCCCTGGTGCCCGGGGAAACGGGCCCAGGATATCAAGCCCCCAGACTGCGAATGGCCACGTGAGGGGTATGGTCTACAGACCCCCCGCCGCGGATGGATCTGCTTTGCCTGGAATTGACAGGCCTCGCAGGCCTTTACCAGTTCGACGGCGTCATTGAGCGCGGTAGGCCAATAGAAACCGCTTCGAAATGCCTTGCCCATGAGGGTTCGCGATGACAAGTGGTGCCCGCAGTCTCCATCGTGTATGTCCGCCAGCAGCTCTTTCCCTTGCTCCCTGGAGATGCAGCGTATACTAGTGCAGAACCGGGCAATAGCACCGGTTCGTAAGGCCCTTTAGTGCCGGTTCCATAACCGGCACTAAAGTGTGGGCACTAAAGCCCCCCCCCCCTTTAGTACCGGTTCAGCATGAACCGGTGCTAAAGGGAAACCACGTGGCACGAGCCAGCTCCAGGGGCCTGGAGCCCTTTAGTACCGGTTGGTAAGACCGACTGGTACTATAAGGTTTGGGGGGTTTTTAGTTTTATGATTTCTTTTTCATTTAATTTTGTGTTTCCATTTTAATTCTTTTTCGTTTGCTGGTATTTTACGATACTACACATTGTACACGTTATGCATATATATATATATATATATATATATATATAGAATTTCTAGTAGAACCAATCATGCATATATATATCATCAATGTCTCACAAACCATCATATTAATTAATTCACACATACACACATGTATAGCTATATACAATTTCTCCTACATATGCATGTTGCCTTCGGAGCCAGTGGCATTAGCCTAATTGGTGCCTTCGGAGCACGATGACAATTGGAAGTGGTTTTCATGGGGCGGTAGCGGGTAATAGTATTCTCCCTTCGGATTTATGACCTGGTCGAGCAAAAATCCCGCTATTTCCTCTTGAAGTGCTTCTACGCGCTCCGTTTCTAGGAGCTTCGCCCGCACCTCTCTGAACTGTTAAGAAGGAGATCAATATGCATGTGTATTAGTTGTGTGACTAGATATCGATAATGGTGTAAAAATTGTGAATAGTGTTTTGACAAGCGTACCCATTCCTGTCTTTGAGATCTGCTCCTTTCGGACGCCATCATGCGAATGTTCTCGCAAACGCAGAATGCACACAAATCAGTCCCCTGCGCCTGCTTCAGGGCCTTTACGAGAATGGAATTTGATCAGATAATAATTAATCAAGCATGATAATTAAAGAGATGGCAGCTAGCTAGCTAGCTAGTACTACTTAATTACTTACCTTGGGTCTTCCCCATTTAAGCTTTTCTTTCCATTCGCCATCCGTGACGCTGATGAACCTTGCCCAAGCCCTGCCCGCCGACAAAGAAAATGAATAAAGGGGTTATTAAATAGTTCATATCATGAAATGACGAACTAAATAGGCCGAGATATACAGTTAATAATGATTGAAATTACCTGTTGACTATCCCAAACAAGATGTTATAGTCAGTTTTTTCTTTGAGTAGTGAGTCTAGTATTTCAACTATTCCAGCGTCAACTTTAATGATACACAAGACCCAGTGAAATCTGCATGCACACACGTTTGCATGTCTTAATTAAGCGGGCATATGTAAGCAAAAACATGTAGCTAGCTAGTAGGCAAAAACAGAGAATTTGTAGTACAAGACAGTGTGACTCACTGGAAGTTGTAAGGAAGTAGTATATCTTCATTGTATTTGAGGTGCTTCAAGAACTCTAGCATGCTGTCCTCTACGGCCTTTTGATGACGTGGATCTATTTTCCATGTGTATTCATTAACGGTGTTTGGGTCAATGAACCCAATGCCATAGCGTCCAGCTTTTCTCATTTCATACATCTTCATCCTGCATATAATACCACAGAAAAGAATATAGTGAGGATAATTACATGTAATGATTGATCAAAAGGATCACTACAGCTAGCTTGAGACTTAAATTACAGAAAGAAATCACTTACAGACAATAGCAACTGACGATAGATTTGTCGAGTGCGTCTTGATTGTATAACTGAAACAGTTCAGAATACTCAACGGACACAGCTTTCTCATGGTAGTAATGCTCCTCCTTGACATTCACCATGAGGGACAATCGATCAGAAATCTTGGTAATGTTCATGTACCATTGATGCAATTCATACATTCTCGTTGGGAGGTTCTTGACCTTGTCTGGCTCGACCAAAGGTTGGCCCCGGACATATTTCCGTTTTATTTCATCCTCTCTAAGCACAGGCATGGGCTCGATCTCGAGGAGTTGTCCAACAGTGATTTTGAGAACTTCAGCCTGCATTATATGGTCCTCCGTTATTACCACATTGCCCACCTCAGGAACGTAAACTGTTTGCCCACAATAATATTGGGCACGCGTACTGTCACGTGTTGTTGGCACAACAAGCGAGGGGATCGATTGCGCCGCCTGTTCTCCCAGCTGGGGAATGGTTTTCCCGCATTTTTTGACAGCTGCTTCTTCTTTGCTCGATCCCGAGCTCGCCTCCTTACATAGACGTGCTCGATTTAACTTCCTGATGTGGCGCTCATAGTCTGTGTCAACAGGCTTGGGAGCTGGTGGTTGAGCCATACGAATGAAGTGGTCAATCGTTTCCTCAGGCACTTTCTCCCTTGGCGGCAGTGGCGGTTTCGGTGCAAAATGGGCTTCCACCTTGGACTTCAATATGGCTGCGATTTCCTCCTCGGACCTGGCATAATCCCTCTGCGGAAGAGGCGTGAGGCTTGGACCATATTTATATCGCTTGCCTCTGCCTGTACTTCCTGTACTACCTCGACTCGTACCGCTACGCACCATAGCTGCGGGGTGTCTCTTCTGCGATTGCTGAGGCGGCGGAGACGGCTGACGGGGCTGAGTTGGACGAGGAGGAGTGGCCGCCTGAAGCTGTGCCGGACTTGGAGGAGGAGTGGCCTGAGGTTGTGCTGGACTTGGAGGAGGAGTGGACGTCTGATGCTGTGGCGGACTTGGAGGAGGAGGAGTGGCCTGACACTTTGCCGGACTTGGAGGAGGAGTGGCCTGACACTTTGTCGGACTTGGTGGACTTGCAGGAGCGGGAGACTGCTGACTCGATGGCGGACTTCGACGAGGAGTCGGCTGACGCGGTGTCGGTGGCCTTCGAAAGATGATGCAATCCTTTTTCCATAGGATGATACGATGGTTGGCGTCTCCGAGAAAGCGCTCATCGTCACCTCCAGGAATGTCAAGCTCTAGCTCCGAATATGGGTCCACCACCTCATCAACCAAGACACGAGCATGGCCCGCTGGAATCGGGTTGCAATGGAAGGTTGCCTCGGGGGGGTTTGTAAAAGCAACGGCGTCCGCCACCTTCATGGATATGTTCTTCATTTTGATGTGTAGCTCGCAGCTAGTGTTCTCCGTGATGTCATCCACGAGGTATCTACCCAGCATTGCGTCGTCCGGGGCGGAACCCACGCTACTTCTCGGCATGGATGGGGCGGTGCTATCCAATGCTGGATCATTCGCTAGCTGCTGCAGCTGCTGAGACTCCCTTTGCTGGGTAAGTGAGTCGATCTGCTCCTGCTGCCGCTGGAATTTGACTACCAATTCCGCTTGACTTGCTTCTAGGCCTTGAAGGCGTTCATAGTCCCGCTTCCTCTGCTCCTCCTCAATCTTCCTCTTCTTCTCCTCCGCAATCTTCTTTCTCGCACGGGTTCTATAGTCGGTGTTCTAGTCTGAAAACCCCTCATACCACGGAATAGCGCCCTTGCCTCGTGTTCTTCCCGGGTGTTCAGGATTTCCCAGGGCACGTGTAAGCTCGTCGTTCTCTCTGTTGGGCTGGAACACCCCCGCTCGTGCCTCTTCTATTGCAACAAGTATCGCATCGTCGGCTCCCTTCAGACTTGCCCTCGTCGAAACATTGCCTGTCTTCGGGTCCAACTCCCCCCCATGCGCATAGAACCAAGTCCTGACCCTGGGGGCCAGCTCTTAGTAACCGGAGTGGCACCTGCATCCTCCATCTCTTTCTCAGACTTATCCCACTTAGGCATTGCCACCGCATAGCCACCTGGCCCCAGCTTATGGAACTTATCCTTTTTTCGGCATTCTTCTTGTTTATTCTCGACCGTTCCTTAGCTAATTCCGAATCCTTGAATTTCATGAAATCGTCCCAATGAGCATGTTGGTTCTCTAGTGTTCCCTCGAATACTGGAGTCTTCCTTCCTCCCTTGACATACTTGTCCCATTCACGATTCTTGTGGTTCTTGAATGCAACCGCCATCTTCCTAAGAGCAGCGTCCTTGACTTTCTGCACATCTGCTTCTGTGAAATGATCTGGTAGGGTGAAATGTTCCATGAGAGTATCCCAAAGCAGATCTTTTTGATTCTTGTCGACAAAAGTAACATCTGGACGTGGAGCAGCGTCCTCTTTGCCTTTTGTCTTTTGTCTTTTGCTGGCTCTCTCCATTCTTGAAGGGAGATCGGGAGTTGGTCCTTCACAAGAACTCCGCACTGACGAACGAACTTGTCCGCAAACTTCTTAGGCGCTAATGGTTCGCCATTAGGTCTGACTGCCTCGATATTGTACTTTACGCCCTCCTTCAACTTTTTGTTCGGGCCTCATTTCGTCCTTTTGCCTGAAGATTTGCTCGATCCGGATGGCTGAAAGAACAAAGATCGATTCGTTAATATATCTTCAAGTCATTTAAAACATGTGATGATCACCAGATACCTGCTTATATAAATATATATACCTCGCCGGTCTTTGTTGTTTCAGGATCAACATGTTCTTCGTCATTGTCATAATCGTAGTTCATGACTTCATCAATTCGGTCGTCGCGATCGAATATCATATCACCCTCTCCGGTGTTGTTTAGAAATTCGGAAGCCGTCATAATCTTCTTCATTCTGATCATCATCTGGCCCGCGTATCATATCGAACATGGTCTGTTCTCCCTCTCTGTCGGTATTGTCTGCCATAGCTTTTATTTAACTCATTCAAAAGAAATATAAAACAATTTAGTATTCAAATTACATTGTCTCGAATAATAGATATAATCTCGAATACTTCGTCTAGAATAATAGATATAATCTCGAATACATCGTCTCGAATAATATATAATATTGAATAGTACATCACTGGCTAGCTAATTAAAGATCGAATACTACAGAAGAATCTAGGACACTCACGGTTCCTGCGGCGCGGGCGATGGACACCCAAAGAGAAGGAACCCTCACAGGATCATAGCTGAAGTGAGATCCCCGAAGATACTGCCAGGTATTGGAGAACCTCCCGCCCTCTAACGCAACCATGTAGCGATGGACGTGCTCGTCCTCCTCCCTGACACGGCGACGTACCACCTCCGGCGGGGCCGGGTCCTTCCGCACCGAAACTGGCCCACGCGAACGCCACCAAACGAGATCAGGGTCGACGACGGGACCCGGGGCCGGGTTCCTCATCAAGCGGCGCGCCCCTCCAGGCAGCACCTCCCAGTGCCAGCCCGGCGGAGCCCAGTCCCGGACATGGGTCGGCTGGACGTCGTCGCGGACGGGTCGACGACGAGGATGCGGGTCGGGCATCGTCGAGAACAAATACTAGCTATATGCCCACAAAAAGTAATATTTTTTTAATGATTGGATTTTGATAACTAAAATTTCTAACATTTCTACTATTTCAAAAATCTATATACTATTTCATACTAATTAAGCATCTAACACTAAAAACAGAAAACACAACTTCTATACATCCATTAAAAAACTGAAAAACAACATTATATAAAAAATTTCCATACTAATTAAACACTAATTATATACTAATAATAATAATCTAAAGTATATACTAATTGAACATAAAAAAATTCCATACTAATTAAACACTAATTTCCATATAAAAAATTTTGATAACTAAAACAATAATAATCATCTAAACTAATTAAACATACAAAATACGTATATACTAATATATACATGCATTAATTCATACATGTGTGTGTGTGTGTTCCATATAAAAAATTTTATAACTAAAACAATAATAATCTAAATAATCTAAATTATATACTAATTCATGCTTGTGTGTGTGTGTGTGTTTTGATAACTAAAACAATAATAATCTAAATTATATACTAATTCATGCTTGTGTGTGTGTGTGCTCGGGGCCGGGCCGGAGGGGCGGCGCCCATGGTGGCCACCGGGGGCGAGGGAGAGAGGTTAGAGGGGGAGAGCTCACAGCGGGGCGACGGCGACGGCGAGGCGACGGCGGCGACGGGGACGGGGGCGGCGACGGAGACGGGGCGGGGACGGGGACGGGGGCGGCGACGGGGACGGGGGCGGGCCCGGGGCGGCGACGTAGACGACGGCGGCGACGGGGACGGGGGCGGCGACGGAGACGAGGGCGGCGACGGGGACGGGGGCGGCGACGGTGACGGAGACAACGGAAACAGAGGGAGAATGAAATTTTTCGAAGTGTTGTATATATAAAAGGCACCTTTAGTACCGGTTGGAGCCACCAACTGGTACTAAAGGCCAGTTTTGGCCAACGCAAGCGGCGGGAAGCGACCCCCTTTAGTACCGGGTGGTGGCACAAACCGGTACTAAAGGCCCCCCCTTTAGTACCGGTTTGTGCCACGACCCGATACTAAAGGGGGTGTGCTGGCGCAGGTGCGGTGCGGCAAGTTTAGTCCCACCTCGCTAGCCGAGGGGCGACCGCACTGGTTTATAAACCCCCATGCGGTCGCTCTCTCGAGCTCCTCTTCAAAGCAGGCTTACTGGGCCTACGTGTTCTTTGCTGCCCTGAGGGCCCACTTGGCCTTTACGGGCCTGCATCCTGGCCCAACGACAGGTTGGGTTTCTAGTCGTATGCAGGCCGCTCTGGCCTAGTAGTCGGGCTTTTTTTACTTTTTTTGCTTTATTTATTTTTGTGTTGTTTTTTGTGTATTTAGAGTTTCTTTGTGAATATTTTTGCTTTAGGTACAAAAAATTACAAACTTTCTGTTAGTGCCCGTAGTTTTCAAATTTGAATAGTTTAAATTTTGAATTATTTGAAATTAGTGTGAATCACTAGTTTGTGAATAACTTAACTTTAAAAATCAGTAAAGGCATGAAAGAATTTGTTTGCACATAAAATTTCTTCGCGTTTCAAATGCCAAAACACATAACTACCCTAACTATTACAGAGATTCCCCTCTGGGTGTGAAACACAGAAGAAAGTGATGATAGTGAAGCCGATCACATCCCAGATCTTTGGGTGTGAAACTTTTTCTTCGCGTGTGTCCCTTTGCGCCGTAACCATGGAAAATCTTCATCATTTAACGGGATGCTCGGGTCAATATTCACTGTGAATGGAGCAATTTCATCAAACTTTTCATAATCTTCTGACTTGTCTGTCTTGTCATCCACTCCCACGATGTTTCTCTTCCCAGAAAGAACTATGTGCCGCTTTGGCTCATCGTACGATGCATTCGCTTCCTTATCTTTTCTTTTTCTTGGCTTGGTAGACATGTCCTTCACATAGAAAACCTGTGCCACATCATTGGCTAGGACGAATGGTTCGTCTGCATACGCAAGATGTTGAGATCCACTGTTGTCATTCCGTACTGCGGGTCTTCCGTTACCCCGCCTCGTGTCATATTGACCCATTTGCACCGAAACAAAGGGACCTTTAAACCACGTCGATAGTCAAGTTCCCATATGTCCTGTATATAACCATAATATGTTTCCTTTCCCGTCTTGGTTTCTGCATCAAAGCGGACACCACTGTTTTGGTTGGTGCTCTTCTTATCTTGGGCGATCGTGTAAAATGTATTACCATTTATCTCGTACCCTTTGAAAGTCATTATATTCGAAGATGGTAACTGGGACAGCAAGTACAGGTCATCTTCAATAGAGGTGTCATGCATGGTACGTGTCTGCAACCAGCTGGCGAAACTCCTGGTTTGTTCACGTGTAATCCAGTCATCAGACCGCTCCGGGTGTTTGGAGCGTAGCAAATTCTTGTGTTCATCCATATACGGAGCCACCAAGGCGGAATTCTGTAGAACTGTGTAGTGTGCTTCAGTGAGAGAATGTCCGTCCATACATATTATTTGTTCCCCTCCTAGCGTGCCTTTTCCATCCAGTCTGCCCTTATGCCGCGATTCAGGAACACCAATCGGCTTAAGGTCAGGAATAAAGTCAATACAAAACTCAATGACCTCCTCATTTTGATGGCCCTTGGAGATGCTTCCTTCTGGCCTAGCACGGTTATGAACATATTTCTTTAAGACTCCCATGAACCTCTCAAAGGGGAACATATTGTGTAGAAATACAGGACCCAAAACGTTAATCTCTTCGCATAGGTGAACTAGGACGTGCGTCATGATGTTGAAGAAGGATGGTGGGAACACCAACTCGAAACTGACAAGACATTGCACCAAATCATTCTGTAACCTTGGTATGATTTCTGGATCGATTACCTTCTGAGAGATTGCATTGAGAAATGCACATAGCTTCACAATGGCTAATCGAACGTTTTCCGGTAGAAGCCCCCTCAATGCAACCGGAAGCAGTTGCGTCATAATCACGTGGCAGTCATGAGACTTTAGGTTCTGGAACTTTTTCTCTGCCATGTTTATTATTCCCTTTATATTCGACGAGAAGCCAGACGGTACCTTAATACTGAGCAGGCATTCAAAGAAGATTTCCTTCTCTTCTTTGGTAAGAGCGTAGCTTGCATGACCCTGATGTATGCCGTCTTCTCCGTGCATACGTTGCTGGTCCTCCCGTGCCTCAGGTGTATCTTTTGTCTTCCCATACACGCCCAAGAAGCCAAGCAGGGTCACGCAAAGATTCTTCGTCACGTGCATCACGTCGATTGCGGAGCGGACCTCTAGGTCTTTCCAATATGGCAGGTCCCAAAATATAGATTTCTTCTTCCACATGGGTGCGCGTCCGTTAGCGTCCTTTGGAACAGGTTGTCCGCCAGGACCCTTTCCAAATATCACCTTCAAATCCTTGACCATGTCATGTACATCAGCACCAGTACGGTGGCGAGGCTTCGTCCGGTGATCCGCCTCACCTTTGAAATGCTTGCCTTTCTTTCTTACGGGATGCCTGCTCGGAAGAAATCGACGATGTCCCAGGTACACATTCTTCTTACAACTATTCAAATATATACTGTCGGTATCATCCAAACAGTGCGTGCATCCGTGGTATCCCTTGTTTGTCTGTCCTGAAAGGTTACTGAGAGCAGGCCAATCATTGATGGTCACGAACAGCAACGCCTTTAGGTCAAATTCTTCCCCCATGTGCTCATCCCACGCACGTACACCTGTTCCATTCCACAGTTGTAAGAGTTCTTCAACTAATGGCCTTAGGTACACATCAATGTCGTTGCCGGGTTGCTTAGGGCCTTGGATGAGCACTGGCATCATAATGAACTTCCGCTTCATGCACAACCAAGGAGGAAGGTTATACAAACATAGAGTCACAGGCCAGGTGCTATGGTTGCTGCTCTGCTCCCCAAAAGGATTAATGCCATCTGCGCTTAGACCAAACCATACGCTCCTTGCGTCATCTGCAAACTCCTTCCCGTACTTTCTTTCGATTTTTCTCCACTGCGACCCGTCAGCGGGTACTCTCAACTTTCCGTCTTTCTTACGGTCTTCTCTGTGCCATCGCATCGCCTTGGCATGCTCTTTGTTTTGGAACAAACGTTTCAACCGTGGTATTATAGGAGAATACCACATCACCTTGGCAGGAATCTTCTTCCTGGGGCGCTCGCCCTCGACATCACCATGCTCATCGCGGCTGATCTTATAGCGCAATGCACCACATACCGGGCAAGCGTTCAAATCCTCGTACTCACCGCGGTAGAGGATGCAATCATTAGGGCATGCATGTATCTTCTGCACCTCTAACCCTAGAGGGCAGACAGCCTTCTTTGCTTCGTACGTACTCTCGGGCAATTCGTTGTCCTTTGGAAGCATATCCTTTATCATTACCAGCAACTTTCCAAATCCCTTGTCAGATACACCATTCTCTGCCTTCCATTGCAGCAATTCCAGTGTGGTGCCCAGCTTTTTCTTGTCACCTACGCAATTCGGGTACAACAATTTTTTGTGATCCTCTAACATGCGCTGCAACTTCTTCTTCTCCAAATCACTTGCGCAGTTTCTCTTTGCATCGGCAATGGCCCGACCTAGATCATCAACGGGCTCATCTGATGCCTCTTCTTCAGCTTCTTCCCGCATTGCCGGCTCAGCTTCTTCCCGCATTACCGGCTCAGCTTCTTCCCCCATTGTTGTATCATCGTATTCAGGGAACCCATGGCCAGGATAGCTGTCGTCGTCCTCTTCTTCTTCATTGTCTTCCATCATAACCCCTCTTTCTCCGTGCTTGGTCCAAACATTATAGTGGGGCATGAAACCGGACTCAAACAGGTGGACGTGAATGGTTCTTGACGTAGAGTAATTGCGATCATTCTTACAGCCAGCACATGGACAAGGCATAAAACCATCCGCCCGCTTGTTTGCCTCAGCCGCAAGCAGAAAAGTATGCACGCCCTCAACGAACTGGGGAGAGCATCGGTCATCGTACATCCATTGCCGGCTCATCTTCATTACACAACACCGAATAGACCAAATTAATACAAGTTCATACATAAAGTTCATACAACACTTAAATGCAACAAACAAATAACTCTCTAGCTAAAGCATTTAAATGCAACAACAAATGCGATCAAGATCGCAACTAAGGTAACAATTGATCCAACAGCATAATGATACCAAGCCTCACTATCGATGGCATATTTTCTAATCTTTCTAATCTTCAAGCGCATTTTCTCCATCTTGATCTTGTGATCATCGACGACATCGGCAACATGCAACTCCAATTCCATCTTCTCCCCCTCAATTCTTTTCAATTTTTCTTTCAAGTACTCGTTTTCTCTTTCAACTAAATTTAACCTCTCGACAATAGGGTCGGTTGGAATTTCCGGTTCACATACCTCCTAGATAAAAATATCTATGTCAACTTGATGGGCATAATTTGTCATAAACATGAAATGCAACAAATAGTTTTAAAAGAGAATATACCACATCCGAATCATAACAAGGACGAGGGCCGACGGGGACGGATATCAAAACCATGGCACTATGTATAACAAACAACGTACGGGTAAGATAATTATTATACGAGTAACTATATATCCAAATCGCACAAACATCATTTTTTTTATATAAAATTTCATGAACAAGAGGCTCACCGCAAGGTGGTGCCGGCGACGGGACGGTGCGGGCGATCGACGGTGGTTACGACGGAGATTTAGAAGGCACTAAGTAAACCACACCTACATATGCAAACTAAGTGTTATTTTGACCTCAAATTGCATATAAATCAAATACTACCACATATAATTCCTCCCAAATTACTAAAACCCACAATTAATCACTATATAAACCAATGCAAGAGCTAATCTAGCAATGAGAGATGAAAGGACAAAGTTGCTAACCTTGGTGATCATTTGAATGGATGCGGGCCTGCAAATCTTGACAAATTTGGGGCAAATATTGTGATGAACTCGAGAGGAAGAAGGGAAGAACAAAAGAGAGGGAGAGGGGAAACGGGGAAGAACAGAGTGCGGGTGGACGAAGGATTTATATAGGGCGACCTTTAGTACCAGTTCGTGGCACGAACCGGTACTAAAGGTGCTGGAAGGGCCCCACTCTGACAACATCCTGCCACCACTCTCATTAGTACCGGTTCGTGGCACGAACCGGTGCTAAAGGTTTGCCACGAACCGGTACTAAAGAGCTCCTCCCGGCTAGCCGTTGGAACCGGCACTAATGGACACATTAGTGCCGGTTCTGTTACAAACCGGGACTAATGTGTCTCACATTTGACCCTTTTTCTACTAGTATGATGTGGCCTGCCGTGCCACGCGCTCTGCTTCCTCCTCCTTCTCTGGCAAGATCCCTTGCGTCAGATAGCTCCGGAGCTCCGTGACCCAGCATCCCTCCTAACGCTCCATTGTCAAGAGCAAACACGCCCCCGAGGCCGGCCCGCAGACCGGGGCTCCCGAGGCTGGCGGCTGGGGGAGCTCCTCCTGAGGCTGCACCGCGCTTGACAGTGACGGCGTGGCCGAGGGCTTGAAGAGCCGCTCCTCGAAGACGCCAGGCTCCTGAGGCAGTCACCTGGACGCTCGTTTGGCGATGTCGTCGACCTCTTGATTGGTGCCACGGGGCACGTGCTGTTGTTGGGGAATGTAGTAATTTCAAAATTTTCCTACGCACACGCAAGATCATGGTGATGGCATAGCAACGAGAGGGGAGAGTGTGTCCACGTACCCTCGTAGACCGAAAGCGGAAGCGTTAGAACAACGCGGTCGATGTAGTCATACGTCTTCACGGCCCGACCGATCAAGCACCGAAACTACGGCACCTCCGAGTTCTAGCACACGTTCAACTCGATGACGTCCCTCGAACTCCGATCCAGCCGAGTGTCGAGGGAGACTTCCGTCAGCACGACGGCGTGGTGACAATCTTGATGTACTACCGACGCAAGGCTTCGCCTAAGCACCGCTACGATATTATCGCGGTGGATTATGGTGGAGGGGGGCACCGCACACGGCTAAGAGATCCAAGGGATCAATTGTTGTTCTCCTAGAGGTGCCCCCCTGCCCTCGTATATAAAGGAGCAAGGGGGAGGGGGCGGCCGGCCAAGGGAGGGCGCGCCATGGAGGAGTCCTACTCCCACCGGGAGTAGGACTCCCTCCTTTCCTAGTCCAACTAGGAGACCTTCCATGTAGTAGGAGTAGGAGAGAAGGAAAGGGAAGAGAGAAGGGAAGGAAGGAGGGGGTGCGGCCCCTCCCCCTAGTCCAATTTGGACTAGGCCTTGGGGGGCGCGCGGCTTGCCCTAGGCAGCCCCTCTCTCTTTCCCGTATGGCCCAATAAGGCCCAATACTTCTCCCGGCGAATTCCCGTAACTCTCCGGTACTCTGAAAAATACCCGAATCACTCGGAACCTTTCCGAACTCCGAATATAGTCGTCCAATATATCGATCTTTACGTCTCGACCATTTCGAGACTCCTCGTCATGTCCCCGATCTCATCCGGGACTCCGAACTCCTTCGGTACATCAAAACTCATAAACTCATAATATAACTGTCATCGAAACCTTAAGCGTGCGGACCCTACGGGTTCGAGAACTATGTAGACATGACCTAGAACTATTCTCGGTCAATAACCAATAGCGGAACCTGGATGCTCATATTGGCTCCTACATATTCTACGAAGATCTTTATCGGTCAAACCGCATAACAACATACGTTGTTCCCTTTGTCATCGGTATGTTACTTGCCCAAGATTCGATCGTCGGTATCCAATACCTAGTTCAATCTCGTTACCGACAAGTCTCTTTACTCGTTATGTAATGCATCATCCTGTAACCAACTCATTGGTCACATTGCTTGCAAGGCTTATAGTGATGTGCAATACCGAGAGGGCCCAGAGATACCTCTCCGACAATCGGAGTGACAAAACCTAATCTCGAAATACGCCAACTCAACATGTACCTTTGGAGACACCTGTAGTACTCCTTTATAATCACCCAGTTACGTTGTGACGTTTGGTAGCACCCAAAGTGTTCCTTCGGTAAACGGGAGTTGCATAATCTCATAGTTACAGGAACATGTATAAGTCATGAAGAAAGCAATAGCAATATACTAAACGATCAAGTGCTAAGCTAACGGAATGGGTCAAGTCAATCACATCATTCTTCTAATGATGTGATCCCATTAATCAAATGACAACTCATGTCTATGGTTAGGAAACTTAACCATCTTTGATTAACGAGCTAGTCAAGTAGAGGCATACTAGTGACACTATTTTGTCTATGTATTCACACATGTATTATGTTTCCGATTAATACAATTCTAGCATGAATAATAAAAATTTATCATGAAATAAGGAAATAAATAATAACTTTATTATTGCCTCTAGGGCATATTTCCTTCAGTCTCCCACTTGCACTAGAGTCAATAATCTAGTTCACATCGCCATGTGATTTAACACCAATATTCACATCTGTATGTGATTAATACCCATAGTTCACATCGTCATGTGATCAACACCCAAAGGGTTTATTAGAGTAAATAATCTAGTTCACATCGTTATGTGATTAACACCCAAAGAGTACTAAGGTATGATCATGTTTTGCTTGTGAGAGAAGTTTAGTCAACGGGTCTGTCATATTCAGAGCCGTATGTATTTTGCAAATATTCTATGTCCACAATGCTATGCATGGAGATACTCTAGCTAATTGCTCCCACTTTCAATATGTATCCAGATTGAGATTTAGAGTCATCTGGATTGGTGTAAAAGCTTGCATCGTTGTAACTTTTATGATGAACTCTTTTATCACCTCCATAATCGAGAAACATATCCTTATTCTACTAAGGATAATTTTGACCAATGTCCAGTGATCTACTCCTAGATCACTATTGTACTCCCTTGCCAAACCAGTGCAGAGTATACAATAGGTCTGGTCCATAGCATGGAATACTTTTATAGAACCTATGACTGATGCATAGGGAATGACTTTCATTCTCTTTCTATTTTCTGCCGTGGTCGGGTCTTGAGTCTTACTCAATTTCACACGTTTGCAACACGGGCAACAACTCTTTCTTTGACTATTCCATTTTGAACTATTTCAAAATCTTGACAAGGTATGTACTTATTGAAAAACTTATCAAGCGTCTTGATCTATCTCAATAGATCTTGATGCTCAATATGTAAGCAGCTTCACCGAGGTCTTTCATTGAAAAACTTTTTATTCAAGTATCCTTTTAAGCTATCCAGAAATTCTATATCATTTCCAATCAACAATATGCCTTGCACATATAATATCAGAAATGTTACAGAGCTCCCACTCACTTTCTTGTAAATACAGGTCTTTCAAAAAGTCCGTATAAAACCATATACTTTGATCAACTCATCAAAGCGTATATTCCAACTCCGCGATACTTGCACCAGTCCATTGATGGATTGCTGGAGCTTGCACACTTTGTTAGCATCTTTAGGATTGACAAAAACTTTCTGATTGCATCATATACAACTCTTCTTTAATAAATCCATTAAGGAATGCAGTTTTGACATCCATTTGCCAGATTTCATAAAATGTGGCAATTGCTAACATGATTCAGACAGACTTAAGCTTCGATACGAGTGAGAAAATCTCATCGTATTCAATACCTTGAACTTGTTGAAAACCTTTTGCAACAAGTCGAGCTTAGTAGATAGTAACACTACTATCAGTGTCCGTCTTCCTCTTGAAGATCCATTTATTTAACATGGCTTGCTGATCATCGAGCAAGTCAATCAAAGTCCATACTTTGTTCTCATACATGGATCATATCTCAGATTTTATGGCCTCAAGCCATTCCGTGGAATCTGGGCTCATCATCGCTTCCTCATAGTTCGTAGGTTCATCATGGTCTAGTAACATGACTTCCAGAACATGATTACCGTACCACTCTGGTGCGGATCTTATTCTGGAAGACCTACGAGGTTCGGTAGTAACTTGATCTGAAGCTTCATGATCATCATCATTAACTTCCTCACTAATCGGTGTAGGCATCACTGGAACTAATTTCTGTGATGAATTACTTTCCAATTTGGGAGAAGGTACAATTACCTTATCAAGTTCTACTTTCCTCCCACTCACTTCTTTCGAGAGAAACTCCTTCTCTAGAAAGGATCCATCTTAGCAACGAATCTTGCTTTCGGATCTGTGATAGAAGGTGTACCCAGTAGTTACCTTTGGGTATTCTATGAAGACACACTTCTCCGATTTGGGTTCGAGCTTATCAGGTGAAAACTTTTTCACATAAGCATCGCAGCCCCAAACTTTATGAAACGACAACTTTGGTTTCTTGCCAAACCATAGTTCATAAGGCGTCGTCTCAACGGATTTCGATGGTGCCCTATTTAAAGTGAATGCAACTGTCTCTAATGCATAACCCCAAAATGATAGTAGTAAATCGGTAAGATACATCATAGATCGCACCATATCCAATAAAGTGTGGTTACAACGTTCGGACACACCATTACGCTGTGGTGTTCCAGGTGGCATGAGTTTGTGAAACTATTCCACATTGTTTTAATTGAAGACCAAACTCGTAACTCAAATATTCTCCTCTACGATCAGATCGTAGAAACTTTATTTTCTTGTTATGATGATTCTCCACTTCACTCTAAAATTCTTTGAACTTTTCAAATGTTTCAGACTTGTGTTTCATTAAGTAGATATACCCATATCTGCTCAAATCATCTGTGAAGGTCAGAAAATAATGATACTTGCCACGAGCATCAACACTCATTGGACTGTATACATCGGTATGTATTATTTCTATCAAGTCAGTAGCTCGTTCCATTGTTCCGGAGAATGGATTTTTAGTCATCTTGCCCAAAAGGCACGGTTCACAAGCATCAAATGATTCATAACCAAGAGATTCCAAAAATCCATCTTTTATGGAGTTTCTTCATGCGCTTTACACCAATATGACCTAAACGGCAGTGCCACAAATAAGTTGCACTATCATTATTAACTTTACATCTTTTGGTTTCAATATTATGAATATGTGTATCACACGATCGAGATCCAACAAACTATTTTCATTGGGTGTATGACCATCAAAGGTTTTATTCATTTAAACAGAACAACAATTATTCTCTGATTTTAAATGAATAACCGTATTGCAATAATCATGATCAAATCATATTCATGCTCAACGCAAACACCAAATAACATTTATTTAGGTTCAACACTAATCCCAAAAGTATAGGGAGTGTGCGATGATGATAATCTCAATCTTGGAACCACTTCCAACACACATCGTCACTTCACCCTCAACCAGTTTCTGTTTATTCTGTAACTCCTGTTTCGAGTTACTAATCTTAGCAACCGAACAAGTATCAAATACTCAGGGGTTACTATAAACACTAGTAAGGTACACATCAATAACATGTATATCAAATATACCCTTGTTCACTTTGCCATCCTTCTTATCCACCAAACATTCAAGGCATTTCCGCTTCTAGTGACCATTTCCTTTGTAGTATAATCACTCAGTTTCAGGCTTTGGTCCAGCTTTGGGCTTCTTCGCGGGAGTGACAACTTGCTTGCCATTCTGCTTGAAGTTCCCTTTCTTTCCCTTTGCCCTTTTCTTGAAACTAGTGGTCTTGTCAATCATCAACACTTGATGCTCTTTCTTGATTTCTACCTTCGTCGATTTCAACATCACGAAGAGCTCGGGAATTGTTTTTGTCATCCCTTGCATACTATAGTTCATCACGAAGTTCTAGTAATTTAGTGATGGTGACTAGAGAATTCAGTCAATCACTATCCTATCTGGAAGACTAACTCCCACTTGATTCAAGTGATTGAAGTACCCAGACAATCTGAGCACATGCTTACTAGTTGAGCGATTCTCCTCCATCTTTTAGCTATAGAACTTGTTGGAGACTTCATATCTCTCAACTCGGGTATTTGCTTGAAATATTAACTTCAATTTCTGGAACATCTCATATGGTCCATGACATTCAAAACATCTTTGAAGTCCCGATTCTAAGCCGTTAAGCATGGTGCACTAAACTATCAAGTAGTCATCATATTGAGCTAGCCAAACGTTCATAACGTCCGCGTTTGCTCCTGCAATAGGTCTGTCACCTAGCGGTGCATTAAGGACATAATTCTTCTGTGCAGCAATGAGGATAAACCTCAGATCACGGATCCAATCCGCATCATTGCTACTAACATCTTTCAACACAATTTTCTCTAGGAACATATCAAAACAAACATATGAAAGCAACAACGCGAGCTATTGATCTATAACATAATTTGCAAAATACTACCAGGACTAAGTTCATGATAAATTAAAGTTCAATTAATCATATTACTTAAGAACTCCCACTTAGAAAGACATCCCTCTAATCCTCTAAGTGATTACGTGATCCATATCAACTACACCATGTCTGATCATCACGTGAGATGGAGTAGTTTCAATGGTGAACATCAATATGTTGATCATATCTACTATATGATTCACGCTCGACCTTTCGGTCTCCGTGTTCCGAGGCCATATTTGTATATGCTAGGCTCATCAAGTTTAACCTGAGTATTTCGCATGTGCAAAAACTGGCTTGCACCTGTTGTAGATGGACGTAGAGCTTATCACACCCGATCATCACGTGGTGTCTGGGCACGACGAACTTTGGCAACGGTGCATACTCAGGGAGAACTCTTCTTGATAATTTAAGTGAGAGATCATCTTAAAATGCTACCGTCAATCAAAGCAAGATAAGATGCATAAAGGATAAACATCACATGCAATCAATATAAGTGATATGATATGGCCATCATCATCTTGTGCTTGTGATCTCCATCTTCGAAGCACCGTCGTGATCACCATTGTCATCGGTGCGACACCTTGATCTCCATCGTAGCATCGTTGTCGTTACGCCATCTATTTCTTATACGACTATCGCTACCGCTTAGTGATAAAGTAAAGCAATTACAGGGCGTTTGCATTTCATACAATAAAGCGACAACCATATGGCTCCTGCCAGTTGCCGATAACTTCAGTTACAAAACATGATCATCTCATACAATAAAATATAGCATCACGTCTTGACCATATCACATCACAACATGCCCTGCAAAAACAAGTTAGACGTCATCTACTTTGTTGTTGCAAACTTTACGTGGCTGCTACGGGCTTAGCAAGAACCGTTCTTACCTACGCATCAAAACCACAACGATAGTTCGTCAAGTTAGTGCTGTTTTAACCTTCGCAAGGACCGGGCGTAGCCACACTCGATTCAGCTAAAGTGAGAGAGACAGACACCCGCCAGCCACCTTTAAGCACAAGTGCTCGTAACGGTGAAACCAGTCTCGCGTAAGCGTACGCGTAATGTCGGTCCGGGCCGCTTCATCTCACAATACCGCTGAACCAAAGTATGACATGCTGGTAAGCAGTATGACTTGTATCGCCCACAACTCACTTGTGTTCTACTCGTGCATATAACACCAACGCATAAAACCTAGGCTCGGATGCCACTGTTGGGGAACGTAGTAATTTCAAAAAAATTCCTACGCACACGCAAGATCATGGTGATGGCATAGCAACGAGAGGGGAGAGTGTGTCCACATACCCTCGTAGACTGAAAGCGGAAGCGTTAGAACAACGCGGTTGATGTAGTCGTACGTCTTCACGGCCTGACCGATCAAGCACCGAAACTACGGCACCTCAGAGTTCTAGCACACGTTCAGCTCGATGACGTCCCTCGAACTCCGATCCAGCCGAGTGTCGAGGGAGAGTTCCGTCAGCATGACGGCGTGGTGACGATCTTGATGTACTACCGACGCAGGGCTTCGCCTAAGCACCGCTACGATATTATCGAGGTGGATTATGGTGGAGGGGGGCACCGCACACGGCTAAGAGATCCAAGGGATCAATTGTTGTTCTCCTAGAGGTGCCCCCCTGCCCCCATATATAAAGGAGCAAGGGGGAGGGGGCGGCCGGCCAAGGGAGGGCGCACCAGGGACGAGTCCTACTCCCACCGGGAGTAGGACTCCCTCCTTTCCTAGTCCAACTAGGAGACCTTCCATGTAGTAGGAGTAGGAGAGAAGGAAAGGGAAGAGAGAAGGGAAGGAAGGAGGGGGTGTGGCCCCTCCCCCTAGTCCAATTTGGACTAGGCCTTGGGGGGCGCGCGGCCTGCCCCAGGCAGCCCCTCTCTCTTTCCCGTATGTCCCAATAAGGCCCAATACTTCTCCCGGCGAATTCCCGTAACTCTACGGTACTCCGAAAAATACCCGAATCACTCGGAACCTTTCCGAACTCCGAATAAGTCGTCCAATATATCGATCTTTACGTCTCGACCATTTCGAGACTCCTCGTCATGCCCCCTATCTCATCCGGGACTCCGAACTCCTTCAGTACATCAAAACTCATAAACTCATAATATAACTGTCATCGAAACCTTAAGCGTGCGGCCCTACGGGTTCGAGAACTATATAGACATGACCTAGAACTATTCTCGGTCAATAACCAATAGCGGAACCTGGATGCTCATATTGGCTCCTACATATTCTATGAAGATCTTTATCGGTCAAACCGCATAACAACATACGTTGTTCCCTTTGTCATCGGTATGTTACTTGCCCGAGATTCGATCGTCGGTATCCAATACCTAGTTCAATCTCGTTACCGACAAGTCTCTTTACTCGTTACGTAATGCATCATCCTGTAACGAACTCATTGGTGACATTGCTTGCAAGGCTTATAGTGATGTGCATTACCGAGAGGGCCCAGAGATACCTCTCCGACAATCGGAGTGACAAAACCTAATCTCGAAATACGCCAACTCAACATGTACCTTTGGAGACACCTGTAGTACTCCTTTATAATCACCCAGTTACGTTGTGACGTTTGGTAGCACCCAAAGTGTTCCTCCGGTAAACGGGAGTTGCATAATCTCATAGTTACAGGAACATGTATAAGTCATGAAGAAAGCAATAGCAACATACTAAACGATCAAGTGCTAAGCTAACGGAATGGGTCAAGTCAATCACATCATTCTTCTAATGATGTGATCCCATTAATCAAATGACAACTCATGTCTATGGTTAGGAAACTTAACCATCTTTGATTAACGAGCTAGTCAAGTAGAGGCATACTAGTGACACTATGTTTGTCTATGTATTCACACATGTATTATGTTTCCGGTTAATACAATTCTAGCATGAATAATAAACATTTATCATGAAATAAGGAAATAAATAATAACTTTATTATTGCCTCTAGGGCATATTTCCTTCAGCTGTAACTCCAGCCCCCAGAACTACTTCTCCATCCTGCGGACCTCCGTAAGGTAGGCTTCCATGAGCTCATCCCTTGGCTCGTATACTTTGTTGGAGAAGTTGACGAGGAGTTGCGAATCACCTTTGATGGTAAGGCGCTTTACTCCGAGGGCGGCCGCGGCCTTCAAGCCTGCTATCAGGCCTTCATATTCTGCTATATTGTTGCAGACCTTTTCTCCGTGTTGGAAACAGAGCTGCACGGTGTAGTAGAGCTTGTCTTGGGTAGGAGATATAAGTACCACGCCAGCCCCCGCGCCGTGCCTGGAGAACGCCCCGTCGAAGTACATGACCCAACCGTCCGGCTCCTCACTTCCCGGGGAGAGGGATCGATCCTCATCAGCCTTTAGGCCCGGCGCCTCTGTCCACTCTGCCACGAAATCTGCCAAGGCGGCCCCCTTGATGACTCGGGTCGTGCTGAATTCGAGCTGAAATGCTTGCAGCTCAATGTTCCACTCGGTGACCCTTCCGGCTGAGTTAGGGCTCCGGAGCACTCTTTCCAAGGGGTACGCAGAGACAACCTTGATAGAGTGACCCTGAAAGTAGTGCCGCAGCTTGCACGATGCCACCAGTAGCGCGAGGAGAAGTTTCTGAGGCATGGGGTACCGTGCCCTCGCATCTCGCAACACCGTGCTGACGAAGTACACCGGGTGCTCGACGAGGCTTGGAGCATCGGTGTTGGTGGCGTCCTCCGGAAACCGTGGTGCCTCCTGAGGCGGCGGAGCCTCCAGAAGCTGGTTGCCTGGGAGAAGGGCCTTTCCCTCTCCTGGTGCGTTCCCCTACGGCGGCTGATCTTCCTCGATCATGGTAGTGATCTCTGTGAGTCCTTTTTGGTCTTGTTTTGCCTTGGCGCAGGCAGCTGCCGCGGCCTTGGTCCGACGCTCATCCCTAACCGCCACCAGGGCCGCGTTGGCTGAGTAGGGAGTGGCGGCGAGGTAGAGTACCAAGGGCTCTTGTGGGCGTGGGGCCACCATCACCGGTGGGCTGGTTAGGTATCTCTTCAGGTCTTAGAATGCCTTGTCGGCCTCTTCAGTCCATTCAACGGGCCCCTTTTTCTTCATTAACTGGAAGAAAGGCAGCGCCCGCTCCCCCAACCTGGAGATGAAGCGCCCCAGTGCAGTCATGCGCCCAGTGAGCTTCTGCATCTCTCTGAGGGTCTTTGGCGGGCTCATGTCCTCGACCGCCTTGACCTTCTCTGGGTTGGCCTCGATGCCTCGGTGGGATACGAGGAAACCCAAGAGCTTGCCCGAGGGGACTCCAAACACACACTTCTCTGGGTTAAGCCTCAGGCTTACTGCGTTGAGGCTTGCAAAGGTTTCCTCCAGGTCTTGTATCAGGGTCTTGGCCTCGCGAGACTTTACTACAATGTCGTCGACGTAAGCCTCCATGTTCTTCCCGAGTTGCGGGCCCAAGGTGATGTGCATGCGCCGCTGAAAGGTTGCCCCCGTGTTGTGCAGTCCGAAGGGCATGCATGTATAGCAGTATACCCCACACGGGGTCAGGAAGGCCGTCTTCTCCACGTCTTCCACCGCCATCTTGATCTGATGATACCCGGAGAAGGCGTCCAAGAAGCATAACAGGTCACACTCAGCGGTGGAATCGACGATTTGATCGATGCGTGGGAGCGGGAAAGGATCTTGCGGGCATGCTTTGTTGAGGTTGCTGAAGTTGACACACATGCGCTCCTTCCCTCCCTTCTTTGGTACCACCACAGGGTTGGCCAACCAATCTGGATATCGAACCTCGCGAATGACCCCCGCGGCTTCTAGCTTGCGTGTCTCCTGGACGATGAAGGCCTGCTTTTCAGTGGACTGCCGCCTTGCTTTCTACTTTACGGGGCGCATGTTGGGGCACACATTGATGTGGTTCTCGATCACGCCCCGTGGGATCCCTGCCAGCTGATCGGGCTCCCAAGCGAACACCTTCTTGTTTGCACGCAGGAACTTGACCAGGGCTTCACCTGCTCGGCCCCGAGGTGGGCGCCTATGGTGAAGGTGGCGATGGTGGACCCGTCCTCGTCGACGGGTATCTGCTTGGTCTCCGCCTTGTCTTGGGTGAACAATTGTTTCTTCTTGGCTGGTGCAGCCCCCTTGGGCTCCGGGGCCCCCGCGTTGGCGGGCTGTGCTGACGCCGCCGTCTTGAAGGCGGGCTGGAGCGCTCGCAGCGCGTCCCCGGTGTCCCCAGGCACGGTGAGGACTCCACTGCTCCCGAGCATCTTCATGAGGTTGTATGTCGGGTGAGTCGCAGCCATGAATTGGGCTAGCGTTGTGTAGCCGAGGATGGCATTGTAGGGGAGGCCGATGAGGGCGATGTCGAAATCGACCAGCTCCGGGCGGAAATTGTCGTAGGTGCCGAAGGTCACTGGGAGCCGGATCTGTCCCAAGGAGCTGGATGACCCGCCCCCGATGCCCATAAAGGGCTGGCTCGGCCGCAGCCGCCCCCAGGGTATGCGGAGGAGGTCGAAAGTTTTGACTGAAAGCACGTTGAGGCCCGCGCCACCGTCGATGAGAGTCCTGGTGATAGCCACCTGGCAGATGGTGGGGGTGCACAACATCGGGAGCGCACCCGAGCAGGCCAAGTTGGAGGGGTGGTCTTCCGAACTGAAGGCTAGCCTGGCCTGTGGCCCCGGCCGGTCCCGGGAAGCCCCCTGCCGCGCGGAGGTGGCGCCGACCTGGCGGATGAACGGCTTGACATGGTGACTGGAGGGCGGCGCCTGCGAGCCGCCCAGGAGGGCCGCGACGACTGGGGAGGCCAGAGTGGTGTGGCGGGCGAGGAAGAGGTCGCGCGGCTTTTCCCAAGAGGCCACGGAGGGATGCAGGGGCGATACTCATTGCTTGTTCCGCGCCGGGCCGGTGGCGGTGTTGACGGCGGGCGACGGGGAGCGATGAGGGCGCGCGCCGATGGGAGCCGTCCGGGCAACTCGAGCGGCACGAGCAGCCCGACGAGCGTCAGCCATGGACGTGATGGTCGGAGAAGAGCAGGGCGACGGAAGACGAATTCCAGCGCACCCCTACCTGGCGCGCCAAATGTTGGATTTAGGGTTCCGGCAGACCCTTGAGGTTCGAACACTGGGGTGCGCATGGAGGTTTCGCCTTCTACCTACCTGTTCCTCGCCGAATCGCTAGGATCTAAACTACGAGAAGAACACCACAAGAGACACCGGGTTTATACTGGTTCAGGCCACCATTGTGGTGTAATACCCTACTCCAGTGTGTGGCGTGGTGGATTGCCTCTTGGGCTGATGACGAACAATACAAGGAAGGACAGCCTCGCGAGGGTCTGTTCTTGTGGTGGTGTTGTCCCTTTGGAGGGGTTGATTCTGGATGCCTATCTTATCTCCCGATTCCTATCCAGATGTCTCTACCCTGTGGGTGGCTAGTCCTATTTATAGGCGAAGGCCCTGGGCCTCTTCCCAAATATTGAGCGGAAGGGCGCCAACAATTGGCCATTTTGAAGGGGAACATCTAGTACACTTATCCTGACTAAAGTTGGTCCTCGCCTGCCAAAGGCTCTGGTGGTGACGCCGACTTGGGCTCCACGGTGATCTCTATCCTGCCGTTGGACTGGTCTTGGTCTTGTTGCACCGAAATGGATGCCTTTGCTTGATGATCTCGCCTGCGCTTACTCCCCTTGCACCAAAGAGGAAAGAAGGACACTGCGCGGGCTGGCGCCCGGCTGGCGCCCTTGGCCGTCATGGCTTGCATCATGGGCACCTCGCGAGGTACCCCGCCTTGAACTCTCCGCCTCCTCGTGAGCCAGCCTGACGAGGCCGTGCCTGAGGAAGCTCCTTGTCGTCCTCCCCGCGAGGCTTGGCCCCTCGCGAGGGTCTTGAGCTTGTGTTGATGAAGATGGGTCGTGTTGGGCCCCCTTTGATCCACGCCACAGGCCGCAGGCAGGCAAGTCTGGGGACCCCCGTTCCCAGAACGCCAAAAGTAATAAAATTGACAAACTAGATGAACTGATGAATATACATGCTCAATTCTATATATTTTATTGTTTGTCCAGTAGCTAAGCAAGATGAGTGATCATGTGTGGATGTACATTGGTCGCACTAGTCAAAAAGAGATTACCAATGAATGGTTAAAAATCAAGGGGTTTGTGAAAGCCGCATTTGCAAATGGCGAAAGGAAAAACTGGTGCCCCTGTGTCCGATGCAAGAACTGGGAAAAGAGGACACATGATGAAATGGGCAAACACCTACAGAAGAGTGGTTTTACGCCCGGTTATACGGTATGGACATTTCATGTTGAGTCTGCCCAATGTGCCAGAGCTGAGGTGGTTTGTCGTCGCACCGACGAGCATGGTACCGGGATGGAAGACATGGTGCAAAACTTTGATGATGCTCGGGATTCGGACAGAGAGATGGAGGAATCTGCAAAGGCCTCCAATGACATGTTGGAGTCTTCAAAACGTCCACTTCACGAGCACAATGAGCTTTGTCAGCTGGATGCCATCTCACAAATAATGGCTCTGAAGGCTCAATTCAACTTGGGCAGAGAATGCTATGACGCGATGATGACAATATTTGGACGCTTTCACCCAAAGGCCATGTACTGCCTCCAAACTTGTACCGGTCAGACAAAATCCTCCGTGCTCTTAAGATGCCCTATGAGAAGATACATGCATGTGAGAAAGGATGTGCCTTATTTAGGCTTGAGTATGCAAACTTGAACTATTGTCCCATTTGCAATTTTTCCAGGTATATTGTGGTAGACAATGGTATAGGTGATAAGACGCAGACCAAAATCCCGGTTAATGTTCGTCGGTATATGCCAATCGTACCAAGACTTTAATGTCTTTTCATGGTCGAAGAGACGGCTAGACAGATGACATGGCACAAAGAGGGCAAAAGAACCGAACTAGATGCAGATGGGAATCTGATGATGGTACACACATGGGATGGTGAAGCGTGGAAGCACTTCGATACATTATATACGGAAAAAGAGGCAGATCCAAGGCATCCTCGAGTCGGCATCAGCACAGATGGGTCCAGTGTGTTAGGTATGATGGCAACCCAATACAGTTGTTGGCTCGTATTTTTCTTTCCACTCAATCTCCCCCCGAACAGATTATGCATAGAAAGAACATTTTTCTGGCGTTGATAATTGTAGGGCCGAACTATCCGGGGAAGAATATGAATGTGTACATGAAGCCGCTTAAGGACGAATTGCAAGAAGCTTGGGATAATGGGTTCAAGACATACGACGCCTTTAACAAACATAACTTCATAATGCGTGTCTGGTACATGTACTCGACGCATGACCTGCCGGTGTATGCGCTATTCATTGGATGTTGTGTGCATGGAAGGTTCCTGTGCCCCACATGCAAGGAGACTCTTGAGTTTTGTTGGCTGCAGGCGGGTCACAAGTTTTCTTGCTTCGACTTGCATAGATAGTTTCTGGATCCTCGCCATAAGTTCAGGAAAGATAAGAAGAACTTCATGAAAGGTAGAGTTTTCAAAAACTCTGCACCACCTCCATTGACAGGCCAAGAGACCCTGGATTAGTTAAACGTTCCCGAGCCAGATCCAGAGCGTCCAGGGTATTTCAAGGGGTATAATTCGAAACACGCCTGGACTCATAAGACATGCTTGTGGGATTTACCTTACTTCAAAGACCTTCTTTGCCCACACAACATTGGCGTGATGCACACTGAAAAGAATATCGCCGAGGCACTTTTTGGTACATTGTTTGGCATAGACGAGAAGTCAAAGGATAATACTAAGGCTAGAGTCGATCAGGAGGCGCTATGTGATGGACCATTACAAAACATGGAAGAACCAAAAGGAAAGCAGAACTGGACGAAGCCAAAGGCATGGTTCGATCTTGGAAGGCCAACTATGAGGGAAACTATCTTGTGGGTGAAAATGCAGTTGATGTTCCCCCATGGATATGCAGCGAATCTAAAGAGGGGAGCGAGTCTTGACAAATTGAAAATAATTGGTCTCAAGAGTCATGATTGGCACATATGGATTTGAGAGAGTAATGCCGGTGATGTTGTGTGGCTTCATCCCTGAGGATGAATGGCTAGTACTGGCAGAGATGAGCTATTTCTTCCGTGTTCTTTGTGCAAAAGATCTATCGCCTACCGTGATAAAAGAAATGGAAGATTTGGCGCTGCAGTTGATCTGCAAGTTAGAGAAGATCTTTCCCCAAAGCTTCTTTAATCCAATGCAACACTTGATTTTGCATCTCTTGACCAAGGCAGGATTGGGGGGCCGTGCAAAATCATTGGTGCTACACAACTAAGAGGATGCAGAAGATGCTTCGAGCAAAATGTAAAAATAAATGTCGAATTGAAGCATCGATGGCCGAGGCATCCATTACTAAGGAGGCGGAAAACTTCGTGATAGCACACTACGAAGCCAAAAATCATCATTTGCATAATCCGAAGCCTCAGTACAATGATGGCGACCATAAATCCAACCTCAGCCTATTCAAAGGGAATCTCGCACCTGCCGGTGCTTCGAAACCAATATTGTTGGATGTCAAAGAATGGCGGACCCAGGGGCGAATCTACGTACTGGGTTCTGGGGCGAATGCCCCGACTCACTTTTTGGGCCCTTTTATACCAGGCCCAGTATGTCCAATGTTGCGCCCGCTCAGCTCAAGGTGTTTGCCCCCTCTATTCTCAGTTTTCTGTCCTATATTCAAGCCCACGTCCATGTATAGGAAATAATAGCAAGCCCAACAGCCCATCTAAAAAGAATACGAGCAGGTTGCTGCCAATTCGCTAGAAACGCACATTACCTTGTCACCACAACACTCTGGAAATCGGGAGTTCACGAGTTCGCCGCCTGCCGCCTTGACTTATTGACGCATCAAAGCCACTGACGCTTGCTACCCACAGCTGTACGCGACACCTACACTACACGACGACACTCTGGCAACCATCCTTCTTCACACGGTGGACATCATTCGGGTCCGACCGATCTGCACCGGCAGGAAAGAATCTATGGGCGCTGATCAATCATAAGCCCTAGGTTCAGTTTTCTTGGCCTTTTCCTTCTAATTTCTATATCTTTATTTTGTTCTGATTTCCATGTTAAAAGAGTTGTAAATGTATCAGATATCCTATGTACATATATAGATTGTAATGTATGAATTGATCATTAGGTTGACTGAACCTAGCTAAACGCCTAAATCTACTAATTTTGTATGAACAAGTTTGAAGTCGTTGGAGTAGAATAAAGCCTATGGTGATATTTCACCTTCTTGTATTATGATTTATTTGTTGTTCAACTATTTGGCATTGACAGGAAAGCTAATGGAGAGATTTTTTGCAAAGTCGACCACTGGTAGTATGCTTGAAATAGTTGATCTGAACAAGCTTACTCGGGATCCATCTAAAAGGAAGAGACTTGCATATTTTAATGTCAATCAGCATGAGGAGATTAGGAGAAAGTACCTAGCATGGGGGGCATATCAACCTTGTCCCTCCAAATTTAAACCGAGATGGATTGGTAAGAGTAAGCTGTTGGGGAACGTAGTAATTTCAAAAAAAATCCTACGCACACGCAAGATCATGGTAATGCATAGCAAGGAGAGGGGAGAGTAATGTCCACGTACCCTCGTAGACCGTAAGCGGAAGTGTTATGACAACGCGGTTGATGTAGACGTACGTCTCCATGATCCGACCGATCCAAGTACCGAACGTACGGCACCTCGAGTTCAGCACACGTTCAGCTCGATGACAATCCCTGGACTCCGATCCAGCAAAGTGTCGGGGATGAGTTCCATCAGCACGACGGCGTGGTGACGATGATGATGTTCTACCGGCGCAGGGCTTCGCCTAAGCTTCGCGACGATATGACCGAGGTGGAATATGGTGGAGGGGGGCACCGCACACGGCTAAGGAACGATCACGTAGATCAACTTGTGTGTTATAGGGTGCCCCCCTGCCCCTGTATATAAAGGAGGGAGGGGGAGGTGCGGCCGGCCCCCAAGGGGTGCGCCTGGAGGAGTCCTACTCCCATCGGGAGTAGGACTCCCCCCTCTTGCCTTGGTGGAGAAGGAAACGGGGGAGGGGAAAGAGGAAAGGGGGGCGCCCCCCCCCCTCCTTGTCCTATTCGGACTAGGGGGAGAGGGGGCGCGCGACCTTCCCTGGCCGGCCCTCCTCTTCTCCCTCATGGCCCATCTAGGCCCAATAACCCCCGGGGGGGTTCCGGTAACCCCCCGGTACTCCGGAAAAATCCCGGTTTCTCCCGGAACATTTCCGATATCCAAATATAGGCTTCCAATATATCAATCTTTATGTCTCGACCATTTCGAGACTCCTCGTCATGTCCTGGATCACATTCGGGACTCCGAACAACCTTTGGTACATCAAAATATATAAACTCATAATGAAACTGTCATCATACCGTTAAGCGTGCGGACCCTATGGGTTCAAGAACTATGTAGATATGACCTAGAACTATTCTTGGTCAATAACCAATAGCGGAACCTGGATGCCCATATTGGCTCCTACATATTCTACGAAGATCTTTATCGGTCAAACCGCATAACAACATACTTTGTTCCCTTTGTCATCGGTATGTTACTTGCCCGAGATTCGATCGTCGGTATCCAATACCTAGTTCAATCTCGTTACTGGCAAGTCTCTTTACTCGTTACGTAATGCATCATTCTGTAACTAACTCATTAGTTACATTGCTTGCAAGGCTTATAGTGATGTGCATTACCGAGAGGGCCCAGAGATACCTCTCCGACAATCGGAGTGACAAAACCTAATCTCAAAATACGCCAACCCAACATGTACCTTTGGAGACACCTGTAGTACTCCTTTATAATCACTCGGTTAAGTTGTGACATTTGGTAGCACCCAAAGTGTTCCTCCGGTAAACGGGAGTTGCATAATCTCATAGTTACAGGAACATGTATAAGTCAGCAATATACTAAACGATCAAGTGCTAGGCTAACGGAATGGGTCATGTCAATCACATCATTCTCCTAATGATGTGATCCCATTAATCAAATGACAACACATGTCTATGGTTAGGAAACATAACCATCTTTGATTAATGAGCTAGTCAAGTAGAGGCATACTAGTGACTATATGTTTGTCTATGTATTCACACATGTATCATGTTTCCGCTTAATACAATTCTAGCATGAATAATAAACATTTATCATGATATGAGGATATAAATAATAACTTTATTATTGCCTCTAGGGCATATTTCCTTCAGTCTCCCACTTGCACTAGAGTCAATAATCTAGTTACACAGTAATGATTCTAACACACATGGAGTCTTGGTGCTGATCATGTTTTGCTCATGGAAGAGGCTTAGTCAATGGGTCTGCAACATTCAGATCCGTATGTATCTTGCAAATCTCTATGTCTCCCACCTGGACTTGGTCCCGTATGGAATTGAAGCGTCTCTTGATGTGCTTGGTCCTCTTGTGAAATCTAGATTCCTTTGCCAAGGCAATTGCACCAGTATTGTCACAGAAGATCTTCATTGGTCCCGATGCACTAGGTATGACACCTAGATCGGAAATGAACTCCTTCATCCAGACTCCTTCATTTGCTACTTCTGAAGCAGCTACGTACTCCGCTTCACATGTAGATCCCGCCATGACGCTTTGTTTAGAACTGCACCAACTTACAGCTCCACCGTTTAATAAAAACACGTATCCGGTTTGTGATTTAGAATCGTCCGAATCAGTGTCAAAGCTTGCATCGACGTAACCATTTACGACTAGCTCTTTGTCACCTCCATATACGAGAAACATATCCTTAGTCCTTTTCAGGTATTTCAGGATGTTCTTGACCGCTGTCCAGTGATCCACTCCTGGATTACTTTGGTACCTTCCTGCCAAGCTTATTGCTAAGCACACGTCAGGTCTGGTACACAGCATTGCATACATGATAGAGCCTATGGCTGAAGCATAGGGAACATCTTTCATTTTTCTCTATCTTCTGATGTGGTCGGGCATTGAGTTTGACTCAACTTCACACCTTGTAGAACGAGCAAGAACCCTTTCTTTTCCTGATCCATTTTGAACTTTTTCAAAACTTTATCAAGGTATGTGCTTTGTGAAAGTCCAATTAAGCGTCTTGATCTATCTCTATAAATCTTGATGCCCAATATATAAGCAGCTTCATCGAGGTCTTTCATAGAAAGACTTTTATTCAAGTATCCCTTTATGCTATCCAGAAATTCTATATCATTTCCAATTAATAATATGTCATCTACATATAATATCAGAAATGCTACAGAGCTCCCACTCACTTTCTTGTAAATACAGGATTCTCCAAAAGTCTGTATAAAACCATATGCTTTGATCACACTATCAAAGCGTTTATTCCAACTCCGAGATGCTTGCACCAGTCCAAAAATGGATCGCTGGAGCTTGCACACTTTGTTAGCACCTTTTGGATCAACAAAACCTTCTGGCTGCATCATATACAACTCTTCTTCCAGAAATCCATTCAAGAATGCAGTTTTGACATCCATTTGCCAAATTTCATAATCATAAAATGCAGCAATTGCTAACATGATTCGGACAGACTTAAGCATCGCTACGGGTGAGAAAGTCTCATCATAGTCAACCCCTTGAACTTGTTGAAAACCTTTTGCAACAAGTCGAGCTTTATAGACAGTTATATTACCATCAGCGTCAGTCTTCTTCTTAAAAATCCATTTATTCTCAATGGCTTGCCGATCATCGGGCAAGTCAACCAAAGTCCATACTTTGTTCTCATACATGGATCCCATCTCAGATTTCATGGCCTCTAGCCATTTTGCGGAATCTGGGCTCATCATCTCTTCCTCATAGTTCGTAGGTTCATCATGGTCAATTAACATGACTTCCAGAATAGGATTACCATACCACTCTGGTGCGGATCTTACTCTGGTAGACCTACGAGGTTTAGTAGAAACTTGATCTGAAGTTTCATGATCAATATCATTAGCTTCCTCACTGATTGGTGTAGTTGTCACAGAAACCGGTTCCTGTGATGAACTACTTTCCAATAAGGGAGCAGGTACAGTTACCTCATCAAGTTCTACTTTCCTCCCACTCACTTCTTTCGAGAGAAACTCCTTCTCTAGAAAGGATCCGAATTTTGCAACGAAAATCTTGCCTTCAGATCTGTGATAGAAGGTGTACCCAACAGTCTCTTTTGGGTATCCTATGAAGACACATTTCTCCGATTTGGGTTCGAGCTTATCTCGTTGAAGTTTCTTCACATAAGCATCGTAGCCCCAAACTTTAAGAAACGACAACTTTGGTTTCTTGCCAAACCACAGTTCATGAGGCGTCGTCTCAACGGATTTTGATGGTGCCCTATTTAACGTGAATGCGACCGTCTCTAAAGCATAACCCCAAAACGATAGCGGTAAATCAGTAAGAGACATCATAGATCGCACCATATCTAGTAAAGTACGATTACGACGTTCGGACACACCATTTCGTTGTGGTGTTCCGGGTGGCGTGAGTTGCGAAACAATTCCTCATTGTTTCAAATGTAAACCAAACTTGTAACTCAAATATTCTCCTCCACGATCAGATCGTAGAAATTTTATTTTCTTTTTACGATGATTTTCCACTTCATTCTGAAATTCTTTGAACTTTTCAAATGTTTCAGACTTGTGTTTCATTAAGTAGATATACCCATATCTGCTCAAATCATCTATGAATGTCAGAAAATAACGATACCCGCCGCGAGCTTCAACATTCATTGGACCACAAACATCAGTATGTATTATTTCCAACAAATTATTTGCTCGCTCCATAGTTCCGGAGAACGGCGTTTTAGTTATCTTGCCCATGAGGCACGGTTCGCAAGTACCAAGTGATTCATAATCAAGTGATTCCAAAAGCCCATCAGTATGGAGTTTCTTCATGCGCTTTACACCGATATGACCAAAACGGCAGTGCCACAAATAAGTTGCACTATCATTGTCAATTTTGTATCTTTTGGTTTCAACACTATGAATATGTGTATCACTACTATCGAGATTCAATAAAAATAGACCACTTGAGGGAGTCCTGGACTAGGGGGTGTCCGGATAGCCGGACTATTATCATCGTCCGGACTCCAAGACTATGAAGATACAAGATTGAAGACTTCGTCCCGTGTCCGGACGGGACTTTCCTTGGCGTGGAAGGCAAGCTTGGCGATACGGATATGTAGATCTCCTACCATTGTAACCAACTCTGTGTAACCCTAGCCCTCTCCGGTGTCTATATAAACCTGATGGCTTTAGTCCGTAGGACAAACAACAATCATACCATAGGCTAGCTTCTAGGGTTTAGCCTCCTTGATCTCGTGGTAGATCTACTCTTGTAATACCCACATCATCAATATCAATCAAGCAGGACGTAGGGTTTTACCTCCATCAAGAGGGCCCGAACCTGGGTAAAACATCGTGCCCCTTGTCTCCTGTTACCATCCGCCTAGATGCACAGTTCGGGACCCCCTACCCGAGATCCGCCGGTTTTGACACCGACATTGGTGCTTTCATTGAGAGTTCCTCTGTGTCGTCACCGATAGGCTTGATGGCTTCTTCGATTATCAACAACAACGCAGTCCAGGGTGATACCTTCCTCCCCGGACAGATCTTTGTATTCGGTGGCTTTGCACTGCGGGCCAATTCGCTTGGCCATCTGGAGCAGATCGAAAGCTACGCCCCTGGCCCTCACGTCAGATTTGGAAGTTTGAACTTCACGGCTGACATCCGTGGGGACTTGATCTTTGATGGATTCGAGCCACAGCTGAGCGCGCCGCACTGTCACGACGGGCATGACTTAGCTCTATAGCCGGACAGTAACCTGGAGGCCGCTCACGAGTCCGCTCCAATCTTCAATTCGGAGCCGGCTGCGCAGATCGAGGACGGGTGGCTAGACACCGCCTCGAGGGCTGCAACCTCTATGGAGATAGAGCCGAACACTGGCCTTGTCCCTCATGAAGCTCGTGACTCCGAGGTGCCAGACTCCTTGCCGGACTCCGAACCTCCCGCGCCCCCTCCAATCGAATCCGATTGGGCGTCGGTCATGGAGTTCACCGCTGCAGACATCTTTCAACACTCACCTTTCGGCGACATCTTGAGTTTGCTAAAGTATCTCTCGTTATCAGGAGAGCCCTGGCCGGACTGCGGTCAGGACGGTTGGGATGCGGACGACGAAGAAATTCAAAGCCCACCCACCACCCACTTAGTAGCCACTGTCGACGATCTAACCGGCATGCTAGAATTCGACTCCGAAGACATCGACGGTATGGACGACGATGCCGGATACGACCAAGAACCAGCACCTACTGGGCACTGGAAAGCCACCTCATCATATGACATATACATGGTGGATATCCCAAAGGATGGGAATGGCGAAGGAACAGCGGAGGATGACCCCTCCAAGAAATAGCCCAAGCGCCGGCGTCAGCGGCGCCGCTCTAAATCCCGCCACAACAAGAATGGAGATTCCGGCACCAGAGATAATAACACCCCAGAAAGTGTCGAACACAACCCCCTCCAGCAAGATTCAGCGTAGGAGGACGGAGACGCCAACTCTCATGAGAAAGCAGCAGACGAAGAAGTAGAGGATTACATGCCTCCCTCCAGAGACGAGGCAAGCCTCGACGACGACGAATTCGTCGTGCCTAAGGATCTCGTCGAACAAGAGCGTTTTAAACGCAGGCTTATGGCCATGGCAAACAGCCTCAAGAAAAAGCAGCAGCAGCTTAGAGCTGATCAAGATCTGCTAGCCGACAGATGGACTGAAGTCCTTGCGGCCGAAGAGTGTGAGCTCGACCGCCCCTCCAAAAGCTACCCTAAACGCAAGCCGCTCCCCCGATTAGAGGAGGAGGCATATGAACCTGCATCACCAGCAGACAATACGGCTGACCGACCACCCCGTGGCCGCGACAGAGAGGCCTCTAGGCCCTCCACCAGAACCGTACCCCGGCATCGCTCGAAAAGCACAAGACCACAGGGGAATGCTCCAGACTTGCGAGATATATTGGAGGATAAGGCAAGACAATCAAGATCGATCTATGGATCGCGTGGGCGCCCCATGATACGCGACGACAACTGTCGCGCCGGACACAGTAAGTCCGGCCAGGCCAAACAAAATATACAAAGCTCTTTTGAATTCCGTCGTGATATCGCCCAATACAGAGGCGCCGCACACCCACTATGCTTCACAGATGAAGTAATGGATCATCAAATCCCCGAAGGGTTTAAACCCGTGAACATTGAATCTTATGATGGCACAACAGACCCCGCGGTTTGGATCGAGGACTATCTCCTTCATATCCACATGGCCCGCGGTGATGATCTCCACGCCATCAAATATCTCCCACTCAAGCTTAAAGGACCAGCCCGGCATTGGCTTAACAGCTTGCCAGCAGAGTCAATTGGGAGCTGGGAAGACCTGGAAGCCGCATTCCTCGACAACTTCCAAGGCACGTACGTGCGACCACCAGACGCTGACGACCTAAGCCATATAATTCATCAGCCAGACGAATCAGCCAGACAATTCTGGACACGGTTCTTAACCAAGAAAAATCAAATCATCGATTTTCCGGATGCGGAAGCCCTCGCAACTTTCAAATATAACATCCGCGACGAGTGGCTTGCCCGGCACCTGGGACAGGAAAAGCCAAAATCCATGGTAGCCCTCACATCACTCATGACCCGCTTCTGCGCAGGCGAGGATAGTTGGCTAGCACGCAGCAACAACCTCAGTAAAAATTCTGGCAGTCCGGATATCAAGGACCGCAATGGCAGGCCGCATCGCAACAAAAACAAACGCCGCATTAACGGCGACAATAGTGAGGATACGGCAGTCAATTCCTGATTCAGAGGCTCTAAACCCAGTCAACGGAAAAAGCCATTCAAAAGAACTACTCAGAGTCCGTCCAATTTGGACCAAATACTCGACCACTCATGCCAGATACACGGCACCCCCGAAAAGCCAGCTAACCACACCAACAGGGACTGTTGGGTATTCAAGCAGGCAGGCAAGTTAATTGCCGAAAACAACGACAAGGGGCTGCATAGCGATGACGAGGAGGAGACCCGACCGCCGAACAATAGAGGACAGAAGGGTTTTCCCCCACAAGTGCGGACGGTGAACATGATATACGCAACCCACATACCCAAAAGGGAGCGGAAGCATGCACTCAGGGACGTATACGCGATGGAGCTAGTTGCCCCGAAGTTCAATCCATGGTCCTCCTGCCCAATCACTTTTGACAGAAGGGACCACCCCACCAGCATCCGCCACGGCGGATTTGCCGCATTGGTTTTAGACCCAATCGTTGATGAATTTCACCTCACCAGAGTCCTGATGGACGGCGGCAGCAGCCTGAACCTGCTTTATCAGGATACAGTGTGCAAAATAGGCATAGACCCCTCAAGGATTAAACCTACAAAGACGACCTTTAAAGGCGTCATACCAGGTGTAGAGGCCAATTGTACAGGCTCAGTTACACTGGAAGTGGTATTCGGATCCCCGGATAACTTCCAAAGCGAAGAGTTAATCTTCGACATAGTTCCGTTCCACAGCGGCTATCATGCTCTGCTCGGACGCACCGCGTTTGCAAAATTCAACGCGGCACCGCACTACGCATACCTTAAGCTCAAGATGTCATGCCCTCAAGGAGTCATCACGGTCAACGGAAACACTGAACGCTCTCTCCGAACGGAGGAACATACAGCGGCTCTCGCGGCAGAAGTACAGTGCAGCCTCTTAAGGCAATTCTCGAGTCCGGTCGATAAACGACCGGACACGGTTAAACGCGCCCGGAGTAACCTACAACAAGACCACCTGGCACGTTTCGAGCACGCGTAGCAATGCGGCCCCAATCCCAGCCCCTACAAAATTTCAAGACGGGTCCTTCGCGTACATCATTACGCTCTGAAGATGCCATGGACATAGGGGGAGGGGCATGACCACGATAGGCCCAGAATGCGGCTTAACCACACCAGGGGCTCTCAAGTGTGTCGTTCTTTTTTCTTTTCTTTTTTCTTTACCCACAGGACCCCGTTCATCAGACGCCCTGTCCGGCAGTAGACCTGCCGAACTCACGATGCAACAGCCAGGGAAGGAGAAAGGCTACGACGAATATCCAGGTGGTCTCCATTATGAGCATTAAATCTGTTTTATACACCATTCCGCAGCCTACCCCTGGAGGGGGACATGTTTAATAGTCCCATCCCTTTCTTATCGCACCATTTGTATCGTTCTGCATTCACAGCAGTATTTCCTGAATAAACAATGCACCTTTTTGCTTACAATTGCATTCCTTTCTTATACATATGTTCATTTATGACATGTTGCATCCGTACACTTTGGTACGGTTAAATACACCAGGGGCTTATGTTTCCCGCATCATGGTGCGATAAGTCCGAACACTTTCACAAGTGCAGCACCCCGAACTTATAGCATTATATGCATCGGCCCCGAATCATGTCTTGGGTCAATAGTTGGGTTTGCCCGGCTCCCATGTTTTGGTACCTTATGTTCTGTTGTATCGGCTAAGGTAGCACTGGGAGAACCACTGCGATTGCACCCCAGTTGAGCTGGGCGAGCGCCTCAGTGGAGAAAGCTAAAACTGGCCGTCATGATGAGGCGAGAGTCGGTCGCTGTTCGAGAGGTTCTTTCGAGTCCCTAAAGACTTATGCCGCTTAGAGCGAGGAACCGGCTTTGTCCGGCCCAGGCGTGGATAGCGCCCCAAATTCGGCCTTCCGAACACTAGGGGCTTCGCCGAAATTTAAAATTATAGAATTCTATGGCTAAGTGAGAGTGTTCAAGCATTATAAGTCCGGTTGCCTTGTTCGTTGTGTTGAGCGCCTCCCTAGATGGACCCAAAAATGGGAACAAGAGCGCTCAAATTTATCCCGAACACCCCAGCACTCGTGGCATGGGGGCCGAAGCCGACGACTTGCCATCTCTCAGATTTGATAAACGGCCGCACAGAAGGTAATTTTTTAAATTAACAAGCGTTGCTTAGCGCATATGAACAAAGTTTTCAGCGCACAGGATAACAAAATGCGAGTCTACTCAAATTTACATCTTTGGAGCACTCACCCGCAATAGTGCGGGCACCCTTCAGAACAGTCTTATAATACATCTCGGGAGTACGATACTCCTTGCCCAGCGGTGGCGCGTCCGTCACAAGCTTCTCGGCATCCATCTTGCCCCAGTGCACCTTTGCGCGGGCAAGGGCCCGACGGGCATCTTCAATACAGGCGGAGTGCTTGATGACTTCAACCCATGGACACGCATCCACCAGCCGCCGCACCAGGCCGAAGTAACTCCCAGGCACGGCCTCCTTAGGCCACAGCCGAACTATGAGGCCCCTCATGGCCTGTTCGGCCACCTTGTGGAGCTCGACCAGCTGCTTCAGCTAGTCGCTAAGGGGCACCGGATGTCCGGCCTCAGCATACTGAGACCAGAAGACCTTCTCCGTCGAGCTCCCCTCCTTGGCTCGGTAGAAAGCGGCAGCATTGGACACGCTGCGAGGAAGATCTGCGAACGCTCCTAGAGAGCTCCGAATTCGGGTAAGTAACAGGTAATTCACACTCACATGCTTACTTTGCATGAAAAATGTCTTACCCGCTGCTATTTTCTTCAACGCCTCGATTTCTTGGAGGGCCTTGTAGGCTTCGGCCTTAGCGGCTTTGGCACTCTCAAGAGCCGATGCAAGCTCAGACTCTCGAGTCTTCGAGTCACGCTCCAGGCTCTCATGTTTTTCCACGAGATCCTGGAGCTCTTGTTGTACCTCCGCCACCCGCGCCTCCTGCTTCTCTCGCTCGATGCGCTCTGCGGCCGCATTACGTTCGGCCGCGGACACCGCCTCCTTCAGGGTCGCCACCTCGGTCGTGGCACCAGTAATACCCATGTTATCCTTGTCAATTTTCTTGCAACCAAATCCTTTTCTGTAAGGTACAATCTTAATACGGTGTTATTCACCTTCCTTGTCCTCGAGCTGCTTCTTGGCACGGCCGAGCTCGTTCTCGGACCGCTCGAGGCTTTGCTTCAAAGTATTGACCTCCATAGTCAGTGCGGCAGAGGTCAGCAGCATAGCCTGCAACCCCATATTGACATATTTCATGACTCCTGCGTATATCTTTTTAGATCCTCAGTCCGGCTTTTCTTTCCTAATACCGAACCGAGCATCAGGGGCTACTGTCTATGTAGTACTATTCTACATATATCAAAATTCTTACCTCAAAGCCTGTTAGAAGGCTGCTGCAGGCTTCGGTCGGCCCGCTCTTGGCAAGCTGAACCTTCTGAATCACCGCACTCATGAAGGTGCGGTGTTCCTCTTTGATGGAGGCGCCGTTGAGCGCCTCCAGCAAGCTATCTGGCACCTCCGGTTGGACGGAGGCCGCTGGTGTTGTGGTCTTGCCCTTCTTACTAAGGGGCCGCCCGTTGGACTCCGGAGCCACTTCAGGTTCCAGTGCGGAGTCCGGCGCAAAGTCCGGGAGGTTGCCCTGCGGCACCTCCGGGGCCTCCCCCTCCTGGCGGGTCCCTTCCCGGGATCCCACCTCGGCATCGTCTGCATCACGGGGGGTGGAGGCGGTCGGCAGGGAATCCATATCCGACGCTCCCAAGGACCCGCTCGATGAAGCGGGAAAATCATCCTTGGGCGGACTGCAGGGTTGTATGCGGCATTAGAAAGACACTATGTGGCGAAAAGAAAAACCATGAAGTTATTCGGGACTCCGGATACTTACAATCTTGCCAGGGGCTTGGCCGTTGGAGGCCAATCCTCGTCGTCATCACTAGCATTGGCGGAGCAGTCCGGGGGAACAGTCTTTCCCTTCTTGGACCCTTCGGCCTCCCTCATTGGGGAAGCCTTCCTTTTCTTCCCTCCCCCTGCTGGGGAGAGGCCTTCTTCTTCTCCTCCTCGCCTTTGTGGGAGGAGACTGCCTCGGAGTCATCGTCCGATGACACCTGAAAACGAGAACTCTTCTGAGTGCCCGTGGCCTTCTTCTTGGCCTTCTTCTACGGCACCACGTGGGGTGCCGGAGCCAGCAGCCCTGTTAGGCGGGCGTCCGCTGGGTCCTCTGGCAAGGGGGCCGGACATATAGTCTGTTCAGCCTTCCCCAGCCAGTCCTGTCAAAGGAGAGGGAGTCTAGATCCCGCATAGAGTCAAACTATGGAAAACAAGTGTCCCGTAAAGGGCAAAATCACTTACCTCGCTAGCCGGACGCTGCGAGCTGAATCCGCGATCTTCGGTAGCGGATGCGGGGGCCTCGACACCTTTAAACAGCACCTTCCAGACATCTTCGTACGTGGTGTCGAAGAGCCCGCTCAAAGTCTGGTGCTGCGCCGAATCGAACTCCCACATACTGAAGCCCCGTCGTTGGCACGGGAGAATCCGGCGGACAAGCATGACCTGGACTATGTTGACAAGCTTGAGCTTCTTGTTCACCAGCTTTTTGATGCAGAACCACCCCGATTGCCACCCCTTCATGGTTTCCACGAAAGTGCCCTCAAGCCAAGTAACATTGAGCATCTTGCCCACCATGGCGCCTCCGCACTCCGCTTGGCTGCCCTTTACCACCTTCGGCTTGATACTGAAGGTCTCGAGCCACAAGCCGAAGTGGGGTTGGATGCAGAGGAAGGCCTCACACACGACGATAAACACCGAGATATTGAGGATAAAATTCGGGGCCAGATCATGGAAATCCAGGCCGTAGTAGAACATGAGCCCCCGGACAAAGGGATGGAGTGGGAAGCCCAGTCCGCGGAGGAAATGGGGAAGAAATACTACCCTCTCGTGGGGCCTGGGGCTGGGGATGAGCTCTCCCTCTTCGGGGAGCCGGTGCGCGATGTCGCTGGACAGATATCCGGCGCTGCGCAGCTTCTGGATGTGCCCCTCCGTAACGGAGGAGGCCATCCACTTGCCTCCCGCTCCGGACATAGTTCGAGAAGGTTGAGGTGAGATGTGCGGACTTGGGCGCTGGAGCTCGAGTTCGCGGAGATGGATAAGCTAAGGAGGAAGAAGGTGCAGGTAAAAGGGTTGGATCTTTATCCCCTTATATGGGCGGACGGAAACGCGCGTCCCCACCGGCCTGATAAAACTCGCTTATCCCCCAAGCGCCGCAATCAATGGCACGGTTGGGTTACCCACGTCCGTATTTATGGGAATCTCGGAATAAGGGGAACATGATCTCTGCTTCGACAAGACGTTCCAAGGAAACCGCTTCGCTAAACACGCTGAGGTGGTACAATAAAAACAATTCGAGTAAAGGCTTGGTAGTGGTGTGACGTCACGCCACCAAATACGTCAGCAGATTGAACTTGTGTAAATATCATTCTCTCTATGGTGGTATGTGGAACTTATTTTGCAGAGCTGGACACTATCCTGGTGTTCACAATCTTCCATAAATTATTCGGAGAAGGAACCCGCCTTGCAATGCCGAAGACAACATGCGCGCCGGACTCATCGTCATTGAAGCCTGGTTCAGGGGCTACTGAGGGAGTCCTAGACTAGGGGGTGTCCGGATAGCCGGACTATTATCATCGGCCGGACTCCAAGACTATGAAGATACAAGATTGAAGACTTCGTCCCGTGTCCGGATGGGACTTTCCTTGGCGTGGAAGGCAAGCTTGGCGATACGGATATGTAGATCTCCTACCATTGTAACCGACTCTGTGTAACCCTAGCCCTCTCCGGTGTCTATATAAACCGGATGGCTTTAGTCCGTAGGACGAACAACAATCATACCATAGGCTAGCTTCTAGGGTTTAGCCTCCTTGATCACGTGGTAGATCTACTCTTGTAATACCCACATCATCAATATCAATCAAGCAGGATGTAGGGTTTTACCTCCATCAAGAGGGCCAGAACCTGGGTAAAACATCGTGCCCCTTGTCTCCTGTTACCATCCGCCTAGACACACAGTTCGGGACCCCCTACCCGAGATCCGCCGGTTTTGACACCGACACCACTCTTCAAGGGTGCATGACCATAAAAGATATTACTCATATAAATAGAACAACCATTATTCTCTGACTTAAATGAATAACCGTCTCGCATCAAACAAGATCCAGATATAATGTTCATGCTCAACGCTGGCACCAAATAACAATTACTCAGGTCTAAAACTAATCCTGAAGGTAGATGTAGAGGTAGCATGCCGACCGCGATCACATCGACTTTGTAACCATTTCCCACATGCATCGTCACCTCGTCCTTAGCCAATCTTCGCTTAATCCGTAGTCCCTGTTTCGAGTTGCAAATATTAGCAACAGAACCAGTATGAAATACCCAGGTGCTACTGCGAGCATTAGTAAGGTACACATCAATAACATGTATATCACATATACCTTTGTTCACCTTGCCATCCGTCTTATCCGCCAAATACTTGGGGCAGTTCCGCTTCTAGTGACTAGTCTGCTTGCAGTATAAGCACTCAGTTTCAGGCTTAGGTCCAGACTTGGGTTTCTTCTCCTGAGCAACAACTTGCTTGTTGTTCTTCTTGAAGTTTCCCTTCTTCTTCCCTTTGCCCTTTTTCTTGAAACTAGTGGTCTTGTTAACCATCAACACTTGATGCTCCTTCTTGATTTCTACCTCCGCAACTTTTAGCATTGCTAAGAGCTTGGGAATAGTCTTTTCCATCCCTTGCATATTATAGTTCATCACGAAGCTCTTGTAGCTTGGTGGTAGTGATTGGAGAATTCTGTGAATGACGCTATCATCCGGAAGATTAACTCCCAGCTGAATCAAGTGATTATTATACCCAGACATTTTGAGTATATGCTCACTGACAGAACTGTTCTCCTCCATCTTGCAGCTGTAGAACTTATTGGAGACTTCATATCTCTCAATCCGGGCATTTGCTTGAAATATTAACTTCAACTCCTGGAACATCTCATATGCTCCATGACGTTCAAAATGACGTTGAAGACCCGGTTCTAAGCCGTAAAGCATGGCACACTGAACTATCGAGTAGTCATCAGCTTTGCTCTGCCAGACGTTCTTAACGTCGTTAGTTGCATCAGCAGCAAGCCTGGCACCCAGCGGTACTTCCAGGACGTAATTCTTCTGTGCAGCAATGAGGATAATCCTCAGGTTACGGACCCAGTCCGTGTAATTGCTACCATCATCTTTCAACTTTGCTTTCTCAAGGAACGCATTAAAATTCAACGGAACAACAGCACGAGCCATCTATCTACAACAAACATAGACAAGCAAAATACTATCAGGTACTAAGTTCATGATAAATTTAAGTTCAATTAATCATATTACTTAAGAACTCCCACTTAGATAGACATCCCTCTAATCTTCTAAGTGATTACGTGATCCATATCAACCACACCATGTCCGATCGTCACGTGAGATGGAGTACTTTCAACGGTGAACATCAATATGTTGATCATATCTACTATATGATTCACGCTCGACCTTTCGGTCTCCGTGTTCCGAGGCCATATTTGTTATATGCTAGGCTCGTCAAGTTTAACCTGAGTATTCCACGTGTGCAACTGTTTTGCACCCGTTGTATTTGAACGTAGAGCCTATCACACCCGATCATCACGTGGTGTCTCATCACGAAGAACTTTCGCAACGGTGCATACTCAGGGAGAATACTTCTTGATAATTTAGTGAGAGATCATCTTAAAATGCTACCGTCAATCAAAGCAAGATAAGATGCATAAAGGATAAACATCACATGCAATCAATATAAGTGACATGATATGGCCATCATCATCTTGTGCTTGTGATCTCCATCTTCGAAGCACCGTCGTGATCACCATCGTCACCGGTGCGACACCTTGATCTCCATGGTAGCATCGTTGTCGTTACGCCATCTATTGCTTCTACGACTATCGCTACTGTTTAGTGATAAAGTAAAGCAATTACAGGGCATTTGCATTTCATACAATAAAGCGACAACCATATGGCTCCTGCCAGTTGCCGATAACTTCGGTTACAAAACATGATCATCTCATACAATAAAATATAGCATCACGTCTTGACCATATCACATCACAACATGCCCTGCAAAAACAAGTTAGATGTCCTCTACTTTGTTGTTGCAAATTTTATGTGGCTGCTACGGGCTTTAGCAAGAACCGTTCTTAACTACGCATCAAAACCACAACGATAGTTCGTCAAGTTAATGTTGTTTTAACCTTCACAAGGACCGGGCGTAGCCACACTCGATTCAGCTAAAGTGAGAGAGACAGACACCCGCCAGTCACCTTTAAGCACGAGTGCTCGTAACGGTGAAACCAGTCTCGCGTAGCGTACGCGTAATGTCGGTCCGGGCCGCTTCATCTCACAATACCGCTGAGCCAAAGTATGACATGCTGGTAAGCAGTATGACTTATATCGCCCACAACTCATTTGTGTTCTACTCGTGCATATGACATCTACGCATAAAACCTGGCTCGGATGCCACTGTTGGGGAACGTAGTAATTTCAAAAAAATTCCTACGCACACGCAAGATCATGGTGATGCATGGCAACAAGAGGGGAGAGTAATGTCCACGTACCCTCATAGACCGTAAGCGTAAGCGTTATGACAACGCGGTTGATGTAGTCGTACGTCTTCACGATCCGACCGATCCAAGTACCGAACGTACGGCACCTCCGAGTTCAGCACACGTTCAGCTCGATGACGATCCCCGGACTCCGATCCAGCAAAGTGTCGGGGATGAGTTCCGTCAGCACGACGGCGTGGTGACGATGATGATGTTCTACCGGCGCAGGGCTTCGCCTAAGCTTCGCGACGATATGACCGAGGTGGAATATGGTGGAGGGGGGCACCGCACACGGCTAAGGAACGATCACGTAGATCAACTTGTGTGTTCTAGGGTGCCCCCTGCCCCCGTATATAAAGGAGGGAGGGGGAGGTGCGGCCGGCCCCCAAGGGGTGCGACTGGAGGAGTCCTACTCCCACCGGGAGTAGGACTCCCCCCTCTTGCCTTGGTGGAGAAGGAAAGGGGGGAGGGGAAAGAGGAAAGGGGGGCGCCGCTCCCCTCCCCCCTCCTTGTCCTATTCGGACTAGGGGGAGAGGGGGCGCGCGGCCTGCCCTGGCCGGCCCTCCTCTTCTCCCGCATGGCCCATCTAGGCCCAATAACCCCCAGGGGGGTCCGGTAACCCCCCGGTACTCCGGAAAAATCCCGGTTTCTCCCGGAACGTTTCTGATATCCAAATATAGGCTTCAAATATATCAATCTTTATGTCTCGACCATTTCGAGACTCCTCGTCATGTCCTGGATCACATCCGGGACTCCGAACAACCTTCGGTACAACAAAATATATAAACTCATAATGAAACTGTCATTGTAACGTTAAGCGTGCGGACCCTACGGGTTCGAGAACTATGTAGACATGACCTAGAACTATTCTTGGTCAATAACCAATAGCGGAACCTGGATGCCCATATTGGCTCCTACATATTCTACGAAGATCTTTATCGGTCAAACCGCATAACAACATACTTTGTTCCCTTTGTCATCGGTTTACTTGCCCGAGATTCGATCGTCGGTATCCAATACCTAGTTCAATCTCGTTACTGGCAATTCTCTTTACTCGTTACGTAATGCATCATTTCGTAACTAACTCATTAGCTACATTGTTTGCAAGGCTTATAGTGATGTGCATTACCGAGAGGGCCCAGAGATACCTCTCCGACAATCGGAGTGACAAAACCTAATCTCGAAATACGCCAACCCAACATGTACCTTTGGAGACACCTGTAGTACTCCTTTATAATCACCCAGTTACGTTGTGACGTTTGGTAGCACCCAAAGTGTTCCTCCGGTAAACGGGAGTTGCATAATCTCATAGTTACAGGAACATGTATAAGTCATGAAGAAAGCAATAGCAATATACTAAACGATCAAGTGCTAGGCTAACGGAATGGGTCATGTCAATCACATCATTCTCCTAATGATGTGATCCCATTAATCAAATGATAACACATGTCTATGGTTAGGAAACATAACCATCTTTGATTAATGAGCTAGTCAAGTAGAGGCATACTAGTGACTATATGTTTGTCTATGTATTCACACATGTATCATGTTTCCGGTTAATACAATTCTAGCATGAATAATAAACATTTATCATGATATGAGGAAATAAATAATAACTTTATTATTGCCTCTAGGGCATATTTCCTTCATAAGTGGTATTTTAATCCAGAATGGTATGATCTGCATCGTAATTGGCTAGAGTACAGTGAGATAGAGGACGAGGCATATTGCTTGTACTGCTATTTGTTTAGAGACAACATTAAAGGTAACAAACCTGGCCATGATGTATTTGTGGTTGATGGCTTTGTCAACTGGAAGAAGGCAGTAGAGAGATTTGCAACTCATGTGGGCGATTTTGATAGTTTTCATAACAAGGCACTACAGAAATGTGGGGATCTAATGAGAACAGAACAATCAATTCCTGTAGCCTTGCATAAACAGACCGACCTTGAGAATAATGAGCATCTTATCCAGTTAAATGCTGCAGTTGATGTATGCAGATACTTGTTGCATCAGGGATAATCTTTTCGTGGCCATGATGAGTCAAAAGAGTCTACAAATAAAGGTAACTACAGGGAGTTGATGGATTACACAATTGTGCACAATGATGTTATAGCCAAAGCATTCAAAATGCTCCACTTAATAATCAGTTACTATCTTCAACAATTCAGAAGGATATTACCGAGTGCTTTGCAGAATAAGTATTGAGTTGTATTTTGAAGGAGCTTGACAATGGCGTGTTTAGCTTATTAGTTGATGAATGTCGTGATGTTTTTGACAAAGAGCAAATGGCAGTGGTTCTATGCTATGTAGATACATGTGGGCTATCAAATGAGAGGTTTGTTGGTGTTCTTCATGTGGAGGAAACAACATCTTCTTATCTCAAGTCTAAAATTGATTTTATAATTGCAAAGCTTGGCTTGAATCTACAACAAGTGAGGGGACAAGGTTATGATGGGGCCAGTAATATGGCAGTTGAGTTTAATGGTTTGCAAGCCAATATTATGAGGGAGAATAGCTCAGCTTATTACGTACATTGTTTTGCTCATAAACTTAACTTGGTTGTTGTGGCCATTGCAAAAAAGATATTTGATGTTGGAGATTTCTTTGATATGATATCATTATTGGTGAATGTCGTTGGATCATCTTGCAAGAGAAAGGATAAACTTAGAGAGAACCATCAAGAAGAAGCAAGGAAAGCGATTGGTAAGGGAGAGATTGCTATAGGGTCCGGATTAAACCAGGAGCTTTCTCTTCAAGGACCGGGAGATACAAGATGGAATTCTCACTATACCACTTTGTCGAGTCTGTCGAAGATGTTTACCTCGGTGGTAAAAGTTCTAGAGTATGTGGAGGAAGAGGGCTCAGATGCTACTAAGCAACGTCAAACTAGTGGTCTTCTAAAATATTTTCGGTCATTTGATTCTGCATTCTTTCTACACATGATGATGATTATATTAGCTTTAACAAATGGGCTGTCAAAAACATTTCAAAGAAGGGATATGGACATTGTAAATGCTATATCAGATGTGGAATCTGTTAAGTGAGAGCTAGATAAGCTTAAATCTCAACATGGATGGGATTCTCTCCTGAGCAAGGTATGTTCTTTTTGCGACAAGCTAGAATGATATCTCAGTTGTGGACATCGGAAAGGAGTACGTAAATCCAAAGAAGCCAAGGTAGAGGACTGGCATTAATAATGAGCATCATTACAGAGTCGATTGTTTTTTTGTTGTCTTGGATTTATTGGCAGAAGAACTAAATCGTAGATTCAATGAGGTAAACAATGAGTTGCTTTGTTGTATGTCTGCTTTCAACCCAAGTGGTCAATTTAGTCACTATGATGATGAGAAGTTGTTAAAGTTGGCTAAGTTTTATCCTAATGACTTTAGTGATAATGAGTTGGAGCATCTTGAGAAGGAGCTTTGCCTATACATAAATAATGTCCGCAATGATACAAGATTTGCTAGCTTGGAAACTATCAATGATCTAGCTAAACTGATGGTATCTACGAAGAAGCACTTTTCTTATCCTCTTGTCTATCGACTTTTGAAACTAGTATCGACTCTTCCTGTTGCCACTGCAACCATTGAGAGATGCTTCTCCGCGATGAATCTTGTGAAGAATGCTTTACGTAACAAGATGGGTGATGATTATTTGAGCCATAGCCTTATTTGCTTCGTAGAAAATGAAATGTTAGATAATATTACTAATGAGGTGATAGTTAAACTCTTTCATGCAAAAAACCGACGTGGGATAAAACGGAAGAAGGTAATGTTCTCATGCATATTTTATTTATTTATCAGTATTTACATTCTCTCAATATTTAAAGATGTTTCTTTTTCATGCAGCTTGAAGCTTAGAAATTTGGGGCGTATGAATAAAAAGGAATGACATATTGACTTCTCAAGTTTTTGTGCCTTAAGTGGTTAGTTTACATTTACTTTGGGAATGAACTTTTCATAAGTATATTCATGGTGACATTAAATATATGACTTTGCTTCTTACACACTATATATGTGCTTGTGTGGTTGGGCTTTTAAGTGATCTAGCCATTAGTTCGTATATATTTCTCTGGAAAAAATTATACTACATCTTTGCCCCCTCTCGCATTTCATCCTGGCTCCGCCCCTGGGTGGACCATTTCGTTGTATATCTTCACCAACCTAATAGAAGTGCGTCCGTACATCGAGTAAGTTCATGCGTACATTGTTTCGCAACTTCTAATTCCTTTGAACTGCTCTTATTGTCGGATAATTTTTGATACAGTCGATACGTCGCCTGTTTCTCGGATGGAGCGGTGATCCAAAAGGAATCCATCAAAGAGTATGAGCTTATGGCAAAGCAAGGATCCGGCTTTCCCGGTTTCATCACTTTGTTCAAACAAACGGTAATTTCCATTAGACCATTCTCATTTCTTCGCCTAATTTGCGGCTAATGCAATAATCCTTTCGTATTAAACTTGTAGGCTAATTCAGAGTCTATGGACACCGAATTGAGACAAGTCGCTAATGGTTTTGACTTTAAGGTCCGTTCATTTGACAAATATGACATCAACGGGTATCGCTTTAGTACCTATGGCAAAGAGCTATCTATGGCCGACCGAAAGTCTACAAATTGTTGTATCTTTGCTATCAGCGATGGAGGTATCTAGTATTATGGGAGAGTTGAAGCAATTTATGAACTTCTATTCTATGGTCAAAATACACCGAACGTTGTAGTCTTCAAATGTTACTGGTTCCAGCCGAAGGAGACTAGAAGGACTCATGAACATATAGGGCTAGTCGAAATCAAACAAAGCATCTATTTAGATGTTCCCGATGTCTATATTACGACTCAACAGGCGACCCAAGTTTTCTACCTACCGTGGGCCTGCCAAACTGATCCAAATCTGAATGGTTGGGATGTCGTTTATGAAGAGCCGCCATGTGTTAGACTACCTCCCCCCCCCCAATGAAGAGGATTATGAACCTCACATGAACCCGGACACATATGAAGATGAATTCTTCCAAGAAACATGTCTTTCCAAAAACGCTTCAAGAAACACTCTACTTCACACCAGAATACTGAAGTAGACAACGATAGTGAACCTGACTTCACCCCTGAGCCGGAACAAGAAGAGGTTACTATTGCGGATGACTTGTCAATGCTTGACCGATTACGTAAAGGTGGCCTTCCACATGTTGATGTCGTTGAACCCGATGAGCACTTCATTCATGATAGTGATGACGATGATGCATTTATTGATCCCGGAGCATTTATTGAACCCGACGATCCAGATTATTATAAGGTTTTCAATTTTTTATGTTGTACTTGATTTATATAGTTACTTGTATGATTGTATGATTTATATAGTTACTTGTATAATTTTCTTACTTTGTATGATGGTTTGTTATACATAGTGTCATGGTCTTGATATCCGTCCCTGTTGGCCCTCGCCCGCTTTATGATTCAGACGTGGTAAATTCTCTTTTATAACTAATTGTTGCATTTCGCATTTATGACAATTATGGCCATCAAGTTGACATAGAGATATTTTTATCTAGGAGGTATGTGAACCGGAAATTGCAACCGACCCTCTTGTCGAGAAGTTAAATTTAGTTGAAAAAGAAAATGAGTATTTGAAGGAAAAAGTTAAAAGAATTGAAGAAGAGAAGATGAAATTGGAGTTCTATGTTGTCGATGTCGTCGATGATCACAAGATGAAGATGAATGCAATGCGCTTGAAGATGGATGCAATGCACTTGAAGATTAAGAAGATTAGAAAATATGCCATTGATAATGAGACGTGGTATCATTATGCCATTGGATCAATTGTTACCTTAGTTGCGATCTTCATCGCATTTGTTGTGATGAGGGTAGGTTTTCTCTAGTGTTTTCGTTAACAAATGCATACTTAGCTTATTTTCCTCCTAAATGGCATAATTACCTAAATTAGATAAACAATGAGCTATACTTATGTAAGTTGGCTCAAAAATGGCATCATCACCTAGGTTAGCACAAAAATGACCTATACTTACCTTATTTTTCTCCAAATTGACATAATAAGCTTAGTTGGCCAAAAATGGCATAATTACCTATGTTAGCTCTAAAATGACACAAATAAGGAATAACAAGAAAATAACAAGAAAGATAAGAAAAAGAAAGAATATAAGAAGAAAGAGAAGAAAATGGAAGAATAAAAGAATAAGAATGAGAATGAGGAGGAAAGGGATAAAAGATAGAAGAGAAGAAGAAAGAAGAGAGAAGAAGAAGAAGAAGAAGAAGAAGAAGAAGAGTCTTCTTCTTCTTCTAGCCTTCTTCTTCTTCTTCTTCAAGACTCTTCTTCTTCTTCTTCTTCTTCTTCTTCTTCTAACTTTCGTACTCCCATTTTTGCAGGTTTGATTCACTTCATGGAAGCAACATCGATGGACTGCTAGTGTTTAGTTCTTGTTTTCATTTCTATTGATGAACAATGTTTATATATATATTTATATACATATATATGTATATATATATATGTGTGTGTGTGGATGAACTTCGTGAAACTATGTATGTATTGGATCTTTTAATACCCTATGTGTTCTGTTGCATTGATGGACTGCTAGATGTTTCATACATGGGCTAGTTTGATGTTGAAACTATATATATATGTGAACTATATATATATATATATATATATATATGGATGAACTTTGTGAAACTATGTATGTATTGGATCTTTTAATACCCTATGTGTTCTGTTGCATTGATGGAGTGCTAGATGTTTCATACATGGGCTAGTTTGATGTTGAAACTATATATATATCATATATATCTTTTGAAAATGCAAGAATATAAGAGAAAATAGAAAAAACAGCAACAATACAGGCAGTTTGCCGTCCACCACCGATGGCAAAGGGTTGTTTGTCGTCCGCCGCCGACGGCAAAGAGGCCACATGGCAGCAACCTGTGCAACCTGGGAGCAACCCATTTGGTCATTTTGTCGTTGGTGGCTGGCGGTAAAGATCTGGGTCTACTGACGCATCTGCTGACGTCAGGGCTGGGCAGCTTTGCCTCCGCTAGCTGACGACAAAGGCCGTCGTTAGCCACCTAGCGTAACTGACGCATGTTTTTGCTGTCCATGTTCTTTGCCGTCAGCCTCCGGCGGCAAAGGGCCTTTGTCGCCCGCTTTGGGGAAACAGATGGCAAAGAGCGTGTTTACCGTCACTCTCAAAGAAAAGAAAGCCCACCAGGTAGCACACTGAAATGTTAACCTCTCCAGGTCTGGTCTAACTATATTAGGGCTGGAACCTACCTTGAGTTTATAACGCATTTGATGGATCATTTGCTAGGACAGATAGAGACATGAGCTGCCTGTAAATTTGGTAGGTCAATAATTAAATTATTCCGCACAAAAAAAATGAATCTCTAATGGAAGTGCAAATCAAAACTTGTCCCAACAAAATCAGTTGTTCATATGGAAAGAAATTGGTGGCGCATATATTATTAAAGTGATGCAGGGTTGTGATAATTGGGGGGGAGAAAATAGGAGGACATAGACGTATCCAATAAGCGAGTCAATATTATGGAAGAGTAAGATAAAGGGTCCTGAGTGATTGATGTGAAGCCGCACCCGGACGCACCAAATCCTGAAATAAGTGCCAATGCAACAAAATCACTCCAGATTCCTATCTTGCTCCCCGCAGAAGCAGGTCAAACTCCATTTTTTGGGCCCAAACTCCAACTTAACCACTATATTAATTCTCTACACTGATCCTAAGAAAAAAAATCTCAACACATCCACCCGAAATCCCGAATCCATAGTCAATCACGCACAGAAGCGACCACACACACAAACAGCAGCTACGGATTCCTCCCAGATTCGTCCAGGCTATTCACCAGCGAGCCCATCTCCTTTCTGAATACCCTTCCCCTTCTCCTGTACGGGATGTAGTGCTGCTGTTGGACATGACACGATATCTCGCACCACCCTTCCTGATTTCTTCCTCTCCGGCCACGGCGAGATCCCATAGCGGGCGAGTCCCTATCTCACCGTCGAGACGGACGTCATCGGGGTGGAAACCGGCGTGTCCCCGTCTTCGAGCTCCTGCATGAGGAATCTCCTGAGCGACACCCCCATACTCGAGCGCCGCCGCTTTCCGCTCGCTCCCCTGCACGTCGCCATCCCAGCCGCCGTTGATGAGCTACAGAGCTTCCGCATCCGCCGCACCTCCTCTATTTCCTCTATTTCTCGGTTCTGTGTGAGCACATAGGAGTAAATAGATAAGGGGAAAAGCGACGTGATCATTCGCTCGGTTGGTATTCCAACACGAACGCGGCAACACTTTCGCATTTGTAGCGTAATGGAGAGGAAACTAATCAATGAATGTCGCGCTGCCTCCGGCCGTTTCTCGTGTGGAGACACAGAAGAGACAGTGGTGGCAGTAAAGAGCCGCTGCAGGTAAAGATGAACTGATGAGTTAGTGCATCGTGGATGCGGATGTCGGATGTGGGGTTCCGGCAAAACCCTTAAGGTTCGAACTTTGGGGTGCACGCGAAGATCTCTCCCTTACCTATCCGCCTTCGAACGCCTCGCTGAGAATCTAAACTAGCAAGATGAACAACACAAGGGACGCAAGGTTTATACTGGTCCAGGCCACCATTGTGGTGTAATACCATACTCCAGTGTTTGGTGTGTGGATTGCCTCAGGGGCTGATGATGAACAATACAGAGAAAGAACAACCTTGCGAGGGGTGTTCTTGTGGTGGTGTGTATGAACTGAATCTCCCTCCCAATGCCCTATCCTTTGGTGGCTAGACCTATATATAGAGGCCCTGGTCCTCTTCCCAAATATTGAGCGGGAAGGGCGCCAACAACGACCATTTTGAAGGGAACATCTAGTACAACTTATCCTGACTAAAGTTGGTTTTCGGCTGCCAAAGGCACTGGCGATGACGCCGTCTTGGGCTCCATGGTGACCTCCGTCCTGCCGCTTTGCTGGTCTTGGTCTTGTTGCACCGAAACGGTAGCCTTTGTCTGATGCCTTGGTCTGTGCTTGCCCCCTTTGCACCAAAGAGGAAATAAGGACTCTGCACAGGCCGGCGCCCGCCTGGTCTCGATCGTCATGACTTGCGTCATGAGCACCTCGCGAGGTACCCTTGCCTTGATCTCTCCGCCTCCTCGCGAGCTTGCCTGGTGAGGCCGCTCATGAGGAAGCCTTCCGTCGTCCACCCCGCGAGGCTTGGCCTCTCGCGAGGGTCTTGAGCTTGAGCAGACGAAGATGGGCCGTACTGGGCCACCACTCGAGCCATGCCACAGGCCGTAGGCAGGCAAGTCTGGGGACTCCCGTTCCCAGAACGCTGACAGTAGCCCCCGGACCCAAGACACGCTCGGACTTGGCTTAGCAGAGAAGCGAAGGGGCAAGTGCGGAGCACCGTGGGCTCCAACAGCCTGCGGCCTTGGGCGTCGCGTGGCGGTTGATTGGACGTGGGCGTCTCCGCTTCCCCACGATGCCTCGGCAACCGCTCGACTTGACAAGTCCCTGCATGCAAAACGAGTCATGATTACCTACGATCGTGGAGGCCGACGGTTGGCCTCCTTCGGCTATAAGCTCGGAACGACGTGAGCCCTCCCAGTCCATCTCTCCTTGCTCCGTCTCTTCTTCCTTGCTCCCCCTCCACCAGCTCGTTGTATCTTATGGCGCCTATGAAGAAGTTTTCGGCTGCAGAGAAGGAGAAGGCCCGCCGGGAGGGGCCTGGCTCCCCTCCGTCCAAGCGCGGCCGAGGTCGCCCCCGCAAGCATCTCGCGATTCCTGCTGTGGCCGCTCGTGGGCGCGGCGGAGGTCCCTTGCTCGATGAAGGCCGCTCGATTAATGGGGGGAGGCGTGCCGTGGCTGCGTGGCCTCCCCGCCCGCGCTTCCACTCGGCGGAGGTGTTGCCAGAGTTTGTCGTTTGGTCGGAGGATCCGGCCGGTACCTGGCTTCAGCTCCCCCGCTTCTTCGCCGGCGAACTGCCGGCCGGCGCCACTGGCGGGCTCTGGCTTCAGGCGAACGCCTGCTGCAGCAGAGCCTCTTGGGTGGCGGTGGAGGTTTCTATTGCCGGGAACGTGGCTTTGGCCCGCGGCTGGCAGACGTTTGCCCGCGCGCGTGGCCTGGGCCAACAGTGCACCCTGCACTTCAAGTTCGACGGCGACGCCACCCTCTTTGTGAAGGTGTTCGGAGAACATGGCCGCCGCGTCGGGTGCTGCCCCGAGGGTGATGACGGGCACCGGATGCTCATCCTCGGCGACGGTCGCGGCGAAGACAAAGACGGGCCCGTGCCAGGCGGTGCCCGTAGCTCGCCAAGCTTCGGTGACTCCCCTTCTGACGGCAGCTCCTCCAGTGGCGGCCGTGATCAACCACCGCGCCGCCGCGCCCGCTTTGAGGGGGGCGGTGGATCATCCCGCCATCGCACCTCGATGAAGCGTGAGAAGGGGTCCGTTTGAGCTCTGGAGGGCGATGCGAATCCTCTTCTGCGGGCTGTCGCGGGGCGAGCCGCGCTCATTTTGTTTTTTCTCCCTTTCCTGCATAGAGAGAGAACTGTGGAGCCCCGTGGGGGCGTGCTAGACCGTTGTCTTCAATTATCATGTCGTTTCTATTATTTCCATGCCGCGCTACGGTACTTCATGTTCATGCGTAGGAATAACTTAGCTCGGGGGGATTCGTCGCGGCTCGGGAGGCTCCAGCCAGAGGCCTTGTCGTGTGTCTTGAGGCCTGCAAAAAATTAGCCGGAGGGACAGGTTCTGTCCCTCAGCTGTGAGGGCGACCAGCTTAGGTCCGGCATTCGTTTCGCGATGCCCGTGGGGCATGGACCGGGAGGAGTGCTCCGGCTGTGAACTTGGGTTGGGAAACCTCACGAAATTAAGCCAGAAGATACTCGCGAGGGCGCCTGCGCAGCCCCCCTCGCGAGGTTTGTGAAAGGGAAGACGAGTCAGGAGAGCAGCAAAGACAGGAAACCACAGGCCGGGGACGACGTATAACATCAAAAGCAACTCCAACTAAAGCCCCAAACAAAGGTGAACTAGCCGACTGCAGAAAGCAAATGAAAAGCCGCGTCCGGCACCTAATCTAGTCTTCGACGTCTTCTCACCATCACGGAGCTAAGTGCTGCCACTGGGCGTGGGCAGGAGCCCCCGAGGCCCGGGGGTGGCACTCCAGAGACTCCGAGGCGTGTACAGCCCCAACTCATTATTATGTGAGAGTGTCACTGGCGGTGAGCTTCACATGCGTTGACCTTCTTCACAGGCACCGGGCCTTTCCTTGGGGGAGTCGAGCTTCATAGACATTGGCCTTCTTCACAGGCACCGGGCCTTTCCTCAGGGCGGCAAGCTTCACAGGCACCGGGCCTTTTCTCACAGGCACTGGGCCTTGCTTCAAGGGTAGAATCTCCGAAGGTGCTGAATGTTCCACGCGTTCGGGATGGCCACCCCCTCCTGGGTCTCCAAGCGTGCGGAGCCGGGCCTGAAAACATGAACAACCTTGAATGGGCCCTCCCACATGGGCGAGAGCTTGTGCAGCCCTTCCCTGGAGAGCACCCGCCTGAGCACGAGGTCCCCTACCTCGAGAGTCCTGGGGCGGATGTTGTGGCAATGGTACCGCCGCAGCGGCTGCTGGTATCTTGCCACCCAAAGTGCGGCCTCGCGTCGGCGTTCCTCCCCTAGCATGAGATCCGTCTCCCGCGTGGCGTCATGCTGCGCCTCGTCGAACGCCAGGACCCGCGTGGAGTGACGCTTGACCTTGTGAGGGAGGACCGCCTCTGCTCCGTAGACGAGGAAGAATGGGGTCTCGCCAGTTGACTTGGTAGCGGTCGTGCGGATAGACCACAGCACGAACTGGAGCTCGTCGTACTAGCCCCTGCCGCAGGCCTCCAGCTTTTTCTTGAAGGTCCTGGTCTTGAGGCCCTTCAGGACCTCCGCATTGGCTCGTTCAGCCTGGCCGTTGCTCCGAGGGTGCGCCACCGAAGCGTAGCATATCTGCGTCCCAAGGTTAGCACAGTATGTTTTGAAGAGATTGCTGGTGAATTGTGAACCATTGTTGGCGATGATGTGATTAGGCACTCCGAATCGACTCACGAGGCCCTTGATGAACTTGACTGCAGAGCCGGCTAGGATGATGCGGACAGCTTCCACCTCTGCCCACTTGGTGAACTTGTCAACGGCAACGTAAAGGTAGCGATAGCCCCCAGGTGCCCGGGGAAATGAGCCCAAGATGTCCAGCCCCAAACTGCGAATGGCCATGAGAGGGGTATGGTCTGCAAGCCCTGAGCCGGCTGATGGATCTGCTTGGCGTGGAATTGGCAGGCTTACAAGCTTCAACCAGCTCGATGGCGTCGTTGAGTGTTGTAGGCCAGTAGAACCCGCTGCGGAACGCCTTGCCAACGAGGGTTCGTGATGACGAGTGGTGCCCACAGTCTCCACCGTGTATGTCTGCCAGCAGTTCTTTCCCCTGTTCCCTGGAAATGCAACGTAGGGATATGTCATTTCGCCGCTTCCGGTAGAGCTCTCCGTCTTGAATGCAGTAAGCTGTAGCCTGCCGCGCCACCCATTCTGCGTCCTTCTCTGGCAGAGTCCCTTGCATTAAGTAACTCTTGAGTTCCATGATCCAACATCCCTCCTGAAGCTCTAGCGCCAGGAGCAAGCGTGCTCCTGAGGTCAGGCCGCAGTCCCGAGCTCCTGAGGCAGGTGGTTGAGGGTGCTCCTCCTGAGGTTGCACTGTGCTTGATGGTGGCGGTGCTGCTGAGGGTTTGAAGAGTCTCTCTTCAAAGACGTCGGGCTCTTGAGGCAGCCGCTTGGACGCCCTCCTGGCAATGTCATCAGCCTCCTGATTGATGCCCCGTGGCACATGCTGCAACTCCAACCCCCAAAACTGCCTTTCCATTCGGCGGACCTCCGCGAGATATGCTTCCATGTGCTCGTCCTTCAGCTCGTACACCTTGTTGGAGAAGTTGACGAGTAGCTGCGAATTACCTTTGACGATGGGGCGCTTTACCCCCAAGGCCGTTGCAGCCTTCAAGCCTGCTATCAAGCCCTCGCATTCTGTGATATTGTTGGAAACCTTCTCTCCATGTTGGAAACGGAGTTGTACGGGTAATAGAGCTTGTCTTGAGTGGGGGATATAAGCACCGCGCCAGCCCCCGCGCTGTGTCGTGAGAACGCCCCGTCGAAGTACATGACCAAACCATCCGGCGCCTCACTGCCTGGGGAAAGCGACCGATCCTCGCCTGCCTCGAGCCCCGGCGCCTCTGTCCATTCTGCCACAAAATCTGCAAGTGCGGCCCCTTTGACGACCCTCGTCGTGCTGAATTCCAACTGAAACGCTTGCAACTTGATGTTCCATTCGGCAACCCTTCCTGCTGAGTTGGGACTTCTGAGTACCCTTTCCAATGGATATGCCGAGACGACCTTGATGGGGTGACCTTGGAAGTAGTGCCGCAACTTCCGAGAGGCCACTAACAGCGCGAGCAAGAGCTTCTGGGCATGGGGTACCATGCCCTTGCATCCCGCAGCACCGTGCTGACGAAATACACGGGATGCTCGACGAGGGTGGGCGCAGCGATGGAGCCCGCACCCTCCGGGGAGTCGAGCGCCTCCCGAGGTGTAAGAGCCCCCAGCTCCTAACTGATTAGTGGGGTCCCCTCAGCCACGGAGGTGCCTTCCTGCTGAGGCTGACGTGCATCCGCCAAGGTCGTGACCCTCGCGAGGCCTACCTGGCCTTGAGCTGCCGTGACTGGGGTCGCGGCTGATGCGGTCTTGGCTCGGCGCTCCACCCGGACCGCCACCAGAGCTGCGCTGGCGGAGTATGGTGTGGCGGTGAGATAGAGCACCAAGGGCTCCTGAGGGCGTGGTGCTACCATCACCGGAGGGTTGGTCAGGTACTTCTTGAGATCTTGGAACGCTTCGTCAGCCTCTTGAGTCCATTCGAATGGGCCCTTCCTCTTCATCAACTTGAAGAAGGGCAGAGCACGTTCCCCTAGCTTGAAGATAAAGCGCCCTAATGCGGTTACTCGTCCGACGAGCTTCTCCATTTCCCTGAGGGTTTGCGGCGGACTCATGTCTTCGATTGCCTTGACCTTCTCTGGGTTAGCCTCGATCCCTCTGTGGGACACGAGGAAGCCCAGAAGCTTGCCAGAAGGAACACCGAACACGCACTTCTCTGGGTTGAGCCGCAGGTCCACTTAACCAAGGCTCGCGAAGGTTTCTTCCAGGTCCTGTATTAGGGTCTTCGCCTCCCGAGACTTCACCACTATGTCGTCGACATAAACCTCGGTGTTTCTCGTGAGCTGTCGGCCCAAGGCGATGTGCATCAGTCGCTGAAAGGTTGCTCCCGCATTGCGCAATCCGAACGGCATGCATGTGTAGTAGTACACCCCACACGGGGTCAGGAAAGTCGTCTTCTCCACATCTTCTACCGCCATCTTGATTTGGTGATAGCCCGAGAAGGCATCCAGGAAGCACAATAGGTCAAACTCAACGGTAGAGTCGACGATTTGATCGATGCGGGGGAGTGGGAACGGATCTTGAGGGCAAGCCTTGTTGAGGTTGGTGAAATCGACGCACATGCGCTCCTTTCCTCCCTTCTTCGGCACAACAACAGGGTTCGCCAGCCATTCCGGATAGCGAACCTCGCGAATGACTCCCACAGCTTCTAGCTTGCAGGTTTCTTGGACGATGAAGGCCTGCTTCTCGGTGGACTGCCGCCTTGCCTTCTGTTTCATGGGGCGTACATTGGGGCATACGTTCAGGTGATGGTCAATCACCTGCCTGGGGATCCCTGCCAGCTGCTTGGGTTCCCACGCGAACTCTTCCTTGTTCGCGCGTAGGAACTTTACTAGGGCCTCCTCTTGTTCGGGGTCGAGGTTGGCGCCTATGGTGAAGGTGGCATAGGAGGATCCATCCTCGTCGACTGGTACTTGCTTGGTCTCCGCTTTGTCTTGGGTGAACAACTGCTTCTTCTTGGTTGGCGCAGCCCCCTTGGCCTTGAGGGGGTCGGCGCTGGTGGGCTGCACTACTGCAGCCGCCTTGAAAGCGAACTTGAGCGCATGCATGGCATCTTTTGCATCTCCGACTACGGTGAGGACGCCGCTGCTCCCGGGCATTTTCATCAGGTTGTAGGCCGGGTGGGTTGCTGCCATGAACTGGGCCAAGGTTGGGTAGCCGAGGATGGCGTTGTACGGGAGGTCGATGGGGGCAACGTCGAAGTTGACCAGCTCCGTGCGAAAGTTGGCTTGGGTGCCAAAGGTTACCGGGAGACGGATCTGCCCCAGGGAGCCGGTGGAACTGCCCCCGACGCCCGAGAAGGGCTGGCTGGGTCGGAGTCGCTCCAGCGGCACGTGGAGGAGGCTGAAGGCCTCGACCGAGAGCACATTGAGGCCGGTCCCGCCGTCGATGAGGGTCTTGGTAACGGCACCTGGCAGATGGTAGGAGTGCACAGCATCGGGAGCGCACCCGAGCAAGTGGTGTTGGCAGGGTGATCATCCAAGCTGAAGGTCAAGTCGGCCTTGGGTGCCACCCAACCCAGAGGAGCTTCGCGGCGCGCGAGGCCAGCGCCGATCTGGCGGACGAACGGCTTGACGTGGCGGCTCGTGGGTGGGGCTTGCAAGTCGCCTAGGAGAGCCGCGACGACTGGGAGTGCCGGCGCAACATGGTGGGTGAGGAAGAGGCTGCGCAGCTCCTCCCAGGAGGTCACCGAAGATGCTGGTAAGTGGAGCAACCACATGCGCGGGACGCCATCAAGGGCCATGGGCAGCCAGTTGGCCATGACCCGGTCGTCGGCCCCGGCCTTGAGGACGACCTCCTCATACGCCAGCAGGAAGGCTAGCGAATCTGCCGCTCCGTCGTAGCGCGGTGGCGTCTCTGGCTTGAACTTGTTTGGCCACCTCACCTGTTGCAAGGCGGGGGGCAGAGCTCGGAGCCCCCAGGGCCCAGTGCCGGCTCCTGCGGCCGGAGCGGGCGGCGCGTTGCCCGCCATGAGGGCGAGGCACGATGTTGATGGAGAGCGGGTCGACGGCAGGGAGAGCTCCGGCGCACCCCTACCCGGCACGCCAAATGTCGGATGTGGGGTTCCGGCAAAACCCTTAAGGTTTGAACTCTCGGGTGCACGCGAAGATCTCTCCCCTACCTATCCGCGTTCAAACGCCTCGCTGAGAATCTAAGCTAGCAAGATGAACAACACAAGGGACGCAAGGTTTATACTGGTTCAGGCCACCATTGTGGTGTAATACCCTACTCCGGTGTTTGATGTGTGGATTACCTCAGGGGCTGATGATGAACAGTACAGAGAAAGAACAGTCTCGCGAGGGGTGTTTTTGTGGTGGTGTGTATGAACTGAATCTCCCTCCCAATGCCCTATCCTTTGGTGGCTAGCCCTATATATAGAGGCCCTGGTCCTCTTCCCAAATATTAAGCGGGAAGGGCGCCAACAACGGCCATTTTCTGGGGAACATCTAGTACAACTTATCCTGACTAAAGTTGGTCTTCGGCTGCCAAAGGCACTGGCGATGACGCCGTCTTGGGCTCCACGATGACCTCCGTCCTGCCGCTTTGCTGGTCTTGGTCTCGTTGCACCGAAACGGTAGCCTTTGCCTGATGCCTTGGTCTGTGCTTGCCCCCTTTGCACCAAAGAGGAAACAAGGACTCTGCATAGGCCGGCGCCCGCCTGGCGCCCGCCTGGTCTCGATCGTCATGGCTTGCGTCACGAGCACCTCGCGAGGTACCCTTGCCTTAATCTCTCCGCTTCCTCACGAGCTTGCCTGGTGAGGCCGCTCCCGAGGAAGCCTTCGGTCGTCCACCCCGCGAGGCTTGGCCCCTCGCGAGGGTCTTGAGCTTGAGCAGACGAAGATGGGCCGTACTGGGCCACCACTTGAGCCACGCCGCAGGCCGCAGGCAGGCAAATCTGGGGACCCCCGTTCCTAGAACGCCGGCAGCGGAAGGGTTAGGCGCGGTGGTCGGCCGGGAGAGCAATCGGTCGTGGCGGCGCCCAGCGCGGAAGGGTTAGTATTGGCTTGACGATAAGAGACGCATCAGCTTTGACTTTTCTAAAGCGCCGGTTCATGGTCCAAGGGAGAGAGGGCACTCGTGAGCCAAACTTGGTGGGTCCTTAGCAAGTAACTCAAGCTTATGTGGCATGGGTGGTGTAGTAGTTGGCCCCATATGTAAGTCAGTAAAATAATGATGATGTGGCAGGTGTTCTGAGGTGGATAGGCTGCATGTCAAGAGAAATAAGTTAGTGGGGGTGAACTATTCAAGTATTATAGATGAGTGAATCTGCGCTCTAAAATGTGTTCGTATACATCTGTATGTAGTCCATATTGAAATCTCTAAAAGGTCTTATATTTAGAAACAGAGCGAGTATAAATTAATACTAGCCGTTGAACTGCTTGGATTATGTGCCACATGCTGAAACTTACCGTTGAGTTTGATTCTTGCTATTCATTTATGTAATGTCAAGGAATTGGATAATGGGATCTTTTTGTTTTGTTTGCAAAATGAAGGACACTGCATCCCAGGTTGTGGGAATCATTAGTCTTTGCTGTCAATAGTAGTTGAGTGAGAGAAATTGATGATCATCTACTCTCACCTATCACATGTACAAATGTACCTAGTAGATGTTTCTGCAGCTAGGCAACATGGAGCCCCAGTTCGTTGAGTTTTTTATTGTCATCTGTGAGTGAAACCCATGATTTTGTGATACTGCCAATAAGTCTGACAATGAATCTGAATCATGGTATGTTTTGCAGTAGTGGTATTCTCCAGTAGTGCCACAGCGCCATCCATCGCCACGGAAACGGCGGCGGCCGCCGCCACCGAAGCCATAGGGCCGTGGTGGATCACCCCAGCTACGGCGGTAGCGCTGGCGGCTGGAGAAACTGCGCCGGCCATCTCGCCTCAGAAAAGAAGAATGGAGACAAGGTTAGGCATCCTCACCTTTCTAGATTTCTCCGGCGAGTTTGGTGGCCCTTCAGGTGCTTCTCTCTCCCGCTGCATCGCTGGGTGTGTATTTATAGGCAGGAGGTGTGCCACTGAAGATGGGCAAAACGTCCCGATTTTCTTCGAAGAAAAACACTGCAAACTGCTCCGCTCCGCTTTGACCGCTCTGCGGAGTTGATCCGTTGGGCGTCGCTCTACCTGCTCCGGGAGTGAATCCAAACAGGCCCCTAGTCCAAGAAAACCGGGACGTTTTGCCCATCTCCCGTCGCCCACCTCCTGCCTATAAATACACACCCGGCGACGCAGCGGGAGAGAGAAGCACATGAAGAGCCACCAAACTCGCGGGAGAAAGCTGGAACAGTGAGGATGCCTAACCTTGTCTCCATTCTTCTTCATCTTCTCAGGCGAGATGGCCGGCGCCGTTTATCCAGCCGCTAGCGCTACCGCCGTAGCAAGGGCGATCCACCACGGCCCTATGGCTTCGGTTGCGGCCGCCGCCGCCGTTTCCTCTGACGCTCAAGCCGTCCTTCAAGGAGGTGGTCGTGGGGAAGTACAGAGCCGAGACCCACTATGTTGACTTCAAGACTAAGGTAATCAAAGCCAGGACCCACTGTCGTATTTCACCATTAAAATTTTACAGCGATGTTAAAAGCTCGGACATATACAAACTTATTTCTTTGTGTGCATTTCTTGAATTTATGAACTTTGATTTCATCATTCAACTTCGGCGCACCCATAATTCAATGTTGCAGCCATTAGTTGAAACAATGAACATGAATAAGATATATAAAAACTGACACATGCACATGTACTCTCTCCATCGAAATATATGGGCCGAACACGAATTTTGAAGTTGTCTTTGACAGTTGATAAGATTAAAAATTCCTTTCACATAGAAATTCGACGATATGATTTGTGTAACATGCATGTTATGTATTATTTCTTTAACTTGTGGTCAAAGGTAACCTCGAAAATTTTATTAGGTCCTATATATTTGTATTGGGGGGTGGGGGGGTTGCATATTCTTGCCCTTCACTCACAAAAAAACATGTTGTCATTTATACGTGTGTAAAATTTCATGAATAAGAAGTTAAGCACTTACTCCCTCTGTTCCAAAATAGATGACCCAACTTTGTACTAAATAACTTTAGTACAATGTTGGGTCATCTATTTTGGAACGGAGGGAGTACATTTTTAGGGGTTTACACAAACATGTACATACCTATAAAAATTCCTTCATATTAACGAAAGTTTACACAAACATGTACGCATGTATAAGTTCAGATTTTTTTTTATACCTGCGTTTTGATTCTGTTTTGTGGACCTTTTGTTCATCCCGAGAGCTTATTTCTAGTTTTTTTTTTTGAGAAATGAGAGCTTATTTCTAGTAAAAACAATCCCTGGTGACTTTGGTCCAATAGGCCTCAGATCCGGCCCATACAAGGCCCATCGCCCCACTCTCCTAGCACATTGCATGTAGAAAAACCTAACCTATTGTCTAAAAAAATACCTATCCCTCTGAGTTTCATCTCACTACCTCGCATAGCCAATACTAGCCATACCCGCGCGGCGGCACGCCGCGCCCTGTCGATACATTACATGCATATATATAGCATTTTTGGCTCATGTAATAAAAAAAATTAAAGCTTCACGTGTATAAGTTTGTAGTTATAAAGCTGTTCACAAGAAAGCAAACTATATATGCACATAAATAACATGAAAAAGGATACATTTATTATCACCATGAGTGTTACATCTTGCTAGATGGGAAGCATACATTGCCATTTCAATAGCGTTGCCGCGTGCAGGGCAACCCAACATTATGAGCATAAATATATTTCGACATGACGCATAGACGGGACACGTCGTTGATATGTGGTGTTTGTACATGCTATCTTTGTTGTATGCATTTTTTCGGTAACAAACAAATAAGTCAATGTGTACTACAAAAATTGCGAAAGACACATAGGCACATTGGTAGTTTAGCACCTTGCTGAAATCGTAACGATCACAAATCACAAAAGAGAGGCTTCACTGATTACTTTGAGGTCATGTTAGTTTAGCATGTTGCTGGGATTGCTTAATCAACATGACATTGTATTCCTGTGCAACACTTAGACCATATTTTATCTCAGTTCTAACAAAGAAATTTCAAAATGCTCGCCTCAGTGAGATCAAAAGTGACTTGGTATATGATTTTGGTAAAAGTTGCATTGCTAAGTGACCAATAAGTACCTATATCATGAAAGTGAAATATTTGGCTAAATAGTAATGTTTCCCCACGACAACATTAGCTTAATAATTCTATTGTTCGGCAGTAAACCTTCCATGTGTAAAGGAGTATTTGTAGATTATTTCAAAAATAGAGAACCTCCCATATAAAAAACTATATTATTAAGAAAAGCATGGACAGCCAATCATTTACTGGATGGGAAGAAAAACAAACCTAACATCATCAGAACAAAGGTGGCATACATGCATTAGACCAATTCTGCTTAAATGTAATCCCAAAGTTCTTGACATATAAGGACAAAGTCTCACAATTTCATTCATACAATTCTGAGTGTGCTACGGACGCAACTGAACTGGCCGACGCTAGTTCGCTACTGCTGTTACCACCGTGTCTGCCGTGGCTCGCTGGCCCCTATCAGAGGTAGGAGTATCTCAAACATGTAACAGCCATAATCAATGCTACATACGTAGAAAAAGAATACTTTACTTTTATCAGCTTTTTAGTAAGTGAAAAAGCTAGATCGCTGGACATGTCATCATGTGTGTACGATTAGTTATACATTACATTACAGACGGAGAGCACTGCGTACATTTAAGTAGAGCACCAAGTCTATCATACTATTACAGTACACAATTTCAACTATGTCCCAGTTGCATCTATGAAAACTTGGTTATATTATACAATAGGTCAAGAGAACTGGATAAATCCAAGTAGAGTGATAAGTTTTTCTTATTACAGTACACAGCTTTACTTGTGCATACAAAGCACTCAAGCTACAGTGTAGAACTAAGCTGGTCCTTTCTTGCTGTTAGCACATAGCTTAGTCCGTTTTGAACCTTCATGCGTACACAGCTCCCTGGCTACTTAATAACTGATAAAAAAGCAAAAACAACAATACAACATTTAAGTACCAAATAAGTATTTGTTGTATACGTAAAAGATATCTGACAAACCTCTTTTTGATTTTTCCCGCTAACATTTGACTTCTCTCTTCTTGATTCCCGCTGTATCATTTTCACCCTCTAGTAATCTGATACTCTGCTTGCTTAATCTGAGGATTACAAAGGCTATAAATTACCTCTACTACTGTCGGAGAAGGTTGGGGGGTTGTTTCCAATTGCTTTTCAAGGTTTGGTAGTAATAGCTGCTGCCTCCATCTAAAGCAACGGCTCGGTTGATTCCACTTGATAGAAGTGGTGATCCCATGAAGAGAATTAGCAGTTGATGTAGTGATTATGATGAATTTTTCTGTGCAATGGAGATAGTTCAGGTTGGGGCGTATATTCAGCTTATAGAATAACCACCAGACCGCCAGTGTTCGGCACAGCGGACCAAATTGAAAAACCAGCCTGCCTGCAAAAAGCACAAATCAGAAATTGGATGGAAAAAAAAATCCAGAAGACAAAACATGCTTATACCAGCACAAAATCAACAGCGTCATATCAGAATTTTACAGAGGCCACCGACGAACATCAATACGATCCTAATCAAGCAAAGAGAGCAAAAACGGACAAATAAAAACAAAGATCTGCACAAAGAACCAAAAGCATACCAACCAGAATTGAAATTGAGGAAATCGTTCATACAAGAAGAGGAATCAGCACATGATGAACCAACCAGAGAGCAACCACGCCATACGGCACAAAACTAAGTATGACGGCCAGCCGGGCGACGGTGAGGAGCTAGACCAGAAGAAACAATTGGGCATGTATAAAGCACGCGTCCTCCGCTGACCGCCCCATCACCGGCGACTACCCAGCGGCATATCCGGCTCGGCTCCTGCAGTCGCCAGATCCTCTCCAACAGCTTCTTCATCTAGTCGATCGTGTCCCCAGGATTGACGTACTGTCCAATTAAATGCCCAGTCAGATTTACTTCCAAGATTCTACCCCTCATTCTTCCAAGATGGATTAACGATTGGTCTTTACCTTGCCGATCTTGGACACCACTGAGGCGATAGTTCCCCATGGTGGCGACGCAGGCTGTAGGTGGATCACCTGCAGTCTGGGCGGGCGCGAGAAACATGCTGCAACCGCCAGGTCGACCTAAGGAACCAACAGCGTGGCCGCGCTCTCCCCCGCTCGTGCTGCGACACCATGCCGAGGCGGCCCGCCACCATGGCCTCCGGTCTCCGCGGACGGAGCGGCGAGGACTACACACAGGACCAGCGATGTTCGGCAGAAACGCGCCGGCGAGATGGTTGCTGGAGAGGTTGAGCGCTCTGAGACTGCGGCAGCCGGAGAGCGCCCTGGCGGCCACATCGCAGCCGATGAGGTTGCCGGACAGGTCAAGGTACTACAGCCCGGAGCAGTTGGTGAAGTCCGAGAGGCCGCCGGAGGAACTTATTTCAGGCGAGGCCCAGCCACCGGACAGACCCGAGGCCGGCACCCATCATCCAGCCGTCCAGGGCCGCAAACCCCTGCCCGCCACCGCCAGCGTCCTTGTCTGCACCAACCGCATCATCGAACAGATTCAACTGACTGCAGTAGCCGGAGAGCGCGGCCACGTTGGCGACGGAACCGCGTAGCACGGGATTTCCGGGGAGTTGAGCACCTCGAGCTTGCTGCCGCACCAGCCGCCGGCCGCCGCCGCGAGCGCATCTTTGACGTTGGCCGCTGCCTCTCGAAGCGCTGAGCTGCAGCATGGTGGCCGCGACAGCGCGGATGTCGGTATTGAGCAGGACGGCGGAGAGCGAGAGCGACGTGAGGCGCTCGCCCCTGCACACCGCGTCGGGGAACCTGCAGGCGCCATCGCGCGCGGTCCAGCCGTCGAGCGACGCCTGGTTGGGCAGGGCCACCTTGAAGTCGGTCGTCCAGCAGGTGTGCGTCGTCGGCGGCCGTCACCACGGCCGCCGCCAGAAAGAGCGCCGACGCTATGGCAAACCGCACGGAATCCATGTAGGAGCACGCAACTGCAAAGCTAGAGGTGGGAGGGGAGGTGGGAGCGTGCTCGAGCCGATGAGTATTTATACACCCGTAAGCGGCGGCCGACCTATCATCGTCCAGAAACTGCTTGACCTATCATCGCTCCAGAAACTGCCTGATAAGCGGCAACCGATTAACCTGAGAAATCCAGAAAAAAAAAAGACGTGGCCGCAGCAGAACAAAACAGAACGGCAGGCATGCACACCCATCCGGAAACGTCCACACGAATTACAGAAACGCAGTCAAACCGCCCATGCAGAAACAACAACAAAAGGAATGTCCCCGATCTCAGGTAAAATCGCTCAAACCACCCAAAGCGTACACAACCAGATCCCCCACTATACAACGTGGCAGCCTCCAATTGGATGGATTTTCACTGATTGAAAAAAGTCAAAAAAAAGGATAAATCAAACCTAGCTAGATTTAGTATATTTAGAATTTTTTTCACTCCCTCCCTGTGTGTCACATAGGTCCCATAAAACTCTCTAAAACTGTCAATTCATTACCCTTCTGTGGAAATAATTCTGATGTTCACTGTTCAGTACAACCAATATGAATTAATGGAAGTTCTAATTTATTACCCTGTGCTGCAATTTTGCTTCATCTGTTTGGCAGTAGCATATGCTTCTCTAGTGCTTCAGTTATGCTTCTGTCTAATCATGGTGAATTCAATCTTAAGAGATACCTATATGAAGTACTCTCTCTGTCCCAAAATAAGTGACTCAAGTTTGTACTAACCTTAGTACAAAATTAGTACAAATTTTGTCCCAAAATAAGTGACTCAAGTTTGTACTAACCTTAGTACAAAGTTAGTACAAATTTGAGTCACTTATTTTGGAACGGAGTGAGTAGTATGCAATATGGTGATTTGCAAGTGTGTGAGGCCCTGCTAATTAATCAACATAACCTAGAGATACATAGCATGTTATTTTATGAGCAAAGGTGCCTTTCAGAAGAGTATCAACTCGCCTAAAGATTTTGATGGCGGGGAATTTCTAACAGATGGAACTGTGCAAAAAACTATTACTGTTATGTTGGAAATTTAGCATATTGGTTACAAAATCTTGTCATTTCTGTCTTTTGGTCATTTCAGAGACAGTAATTGGATTGTTTATTGCAGTTACGGCAATTGTACTAAATAATTATGTATTTTATCTTGGTATTTAGGCTGCTGAAGTGGTTGGTCAAGTGAACTCATGGGTTGACCAAGTCACATCGGGTCGCATCAAAGAGATGCTTCCAGCGGGGTCCATTGAGACTGATACTAGATTGGTTCTTGGGAATGCATTGTATTTCAAAGGAGCTTGGACTCAGAAATTCCATGCGTCAGGCACTAAAGATGATAATTTCCACCTTGTTGACAAGACATCAGTAAAAACACCATTCATGTCTAGTAAGTACGATTGTGAGTCCTTTCCACACAAATGATGACTGGAACCCTGCCCACATGCTAGTATATTAGCGACACGAGTACACCACAAATCAAATCTCCAATTAATAGGTGGACGCTCGGGGTTGAAAGACGGAGCAGGAAACAACACCCAACGAAATGGGGATACGGCCAAGTCAATTAGGAAACCCAGCATGACTCCGTACTACGGTCCGCTGAAACGATCAAACGGGCAGTTAAAAACGGAGAGGAGCCTGAACAAGCCATGAACTTACAGTGAGCGCGCGCAGGGAGATTCAGAATTACGAGGCCCAGCAGAGACCCATCCTAATCGCTCGATCGTATGGATGCACGGCCATTAGCCGCAGGAATGGAAGAGGCAGGCAGAGGAGATCGATAGACAAGGCAAGCAAAGCTCCCACGGGCCATGGCCGCTCCTCTGCATGCCCCTTCCACCGCTGCTGCTCCGGCCAAATTAAACACCCAAGCACACACACCGGTGAGAGTGAGACGGCGGCTGCTGCGGTGGTGCTGCTTCCATCGGCGGGAGGCGGGAGCCTATTTGTACCCAGCCTCGCCGTCGCCGTGGCGCGCGACGCTTGGGATTTTGGAGGACCAAGAAGCAGCAGCAGCAGCAGTACAGGTTCAGGTTGGTGGCAGTACACAGGGAGCAGCGTGGAGTAACGGGCGTGGACGTGGCTTGTACTGCTTCGGCCTCCTCCTCGGATCAGGGAGGTGTACTGCCGCTGGCCTCGGGAGCTCCTGTGGTACACTTGTACAAGTTGTACTGCAGGAGGCAGCGCGAGGCGGGAGCAACGCGCCAACGGCGAGGGTTATTGGCCGTTCAATCCGCGCCACAGGCTTCACTGTCGGCGACCCGCTCGCCCGTTTGTCTTCCAGCCAAACGATACGAGGCTTTTCTTCTGCGTCCTGTGGTTGGTCGCACGCACCCGTCGTAATCTACTACTCCCTCCGTTCCGATTTAGCCTGTTTTTTCTTTAATTAACCGAGCGGTCTCTTTGTACCGTTTCTCTCTGATCAATGAATATAGCAGCTCTTCTGCTATCGTTCGAACAAAAAAAACCTCATAAACACATCGTCCGCTGTTCGAGCTTAAGCTCATCGGCTGCTAACAAGTCGTTTAACCTAACTTGAAGGTAGTTGATCTGCCGGTCACAGTTCTTCTGGTGGTCGGTGAGCAAATCCCGTTTTGTTTAGTCCATCATCTTCTGGAAGAAGCCCGCGCCATCAAACGCATGCTTTGACCCCTCCGCTCCTTGTACTGCTGCAGCAGGACGACGGCCGTCTTACGCGATGACCAGGGAAAGTAGTGGCTGCACCTCACCTCGATGCACCCACGCAAAAAACATATCAAAATGATTTAATTTTTTTGAAACTCTATGGAAATAATCATCAACAAATGTTATGGGTGCTTGTAAAGTTTGATGGTTAAATAACATTCAAGGAGCTCTGTACAAAAAAGATAAAATTAAAAAATCTACTCAAACAATGCACATACATTTTGACTAATTTTAAGTGATTTTTTTCTTTTTTGTACAGGGCTCCTCGAATGTCATTTGATCACCAAATTTTGCAAGCTTCTCTAACATTTGTTGATGATCATTTCCACAAAGTTTTAGATTTTTTCAAAATATTTTGGTATGTTTTTTTGCGTGGATGCACCGAGGTGGGTTGCAGAAAAACAACTCCCCGATGACCAGACCATTGGCTCGACCTTGTCATGGCAGTACACCACGAGGCAGACCGAGAGACATCGCAGAGCACGGCAAGCTCACGGGCTTTCCTCTACAGCCCAAAAAGGCTCCTCTTCTTCGTGGTCTTCTGATTCTTCTGGTCATCAATATATCGTATCTTGACCTTTCCCACACAAGCCACAGAATGGGACTATACAAAAGAGATACGAGAAAGTTATTGTAGATGAAAGAGATATAAGAAAAGAAAGTGATGTTCTAATCCTGAGCTCATGTTAGCTCGGGTGAACAGTAAAAACAAAAGAAAATAGAAAAAAAATCCATTTTTTGTGTGAAACATTGAGAAATATTTTAATAGCTTGTGAAATTTCAACACCAGATGATATTCGTGGAAAATCTGGCAAAAATACAAAATCGATGTTGATGACATTCGGATGAGCATCGATTTTTTTCTTTTGGCCAGATTTTCCACGAACATCATCTGGTGTTGAAATTTTACAAGAGCATCGATTTTGTTTTTTTGCTAGATTTTCCACGAATACCATCTGGTGTTGAAATTTTACAAGCTGTTAAAACATTTGTCAATGTTTCACACAACAAGATTTTGGATTCTTTTCTTTTGATTTTACTGTTACCCTGAGCTCACATGAGCTCGGGATCAGAAAAACCGTGTCCAGAAACGAAAGTGTATGTGTGACAAGAGAGGGACGAGGGGTCATTTTATTGCCAAAGGCCGATGGACTATATGGAAAACGATAATTGCTGGGCAAATGTGCGTGTGAATTCAAAAGAATTTATTTTGAAGATATTTCCTCACATTTGTGTCAATCAAATATATAGCTATGTGAACCCAAAAGATTTTGTTGTAAATATACTTCCTCATGTGTGTGTGTGTGTGAATCAAAAGTATCTATTCATAGGGCATCAATTAAAGAACTTAACTTGTCATGTTTGTTTCCTTTGATGTGTTGATGTGATGTTTCCATTTTTAATTTCTATGGTGGTTTCAAGTGAAATCCTCCTTAGTTGCTACCTTAAGTGGTGGTTGCTAAAACCTGGAGTAATTTTACCAGCAAAGACAAATCCCTTTCAAAGCACTCATTGTTTTAAATGGGACTTTGCGCAATCTGCGCAGTTGGTCATCTAAATACTCTTCTTTTTTCAAACACACACACAAACAAATTGATACAAGCACTACCTTAAAAAACGGGGGAAACCTTTGTTTTTGCCACTCTAGCTTTTGCCCACTTTTCTTATACCACTATGGAATTTGACATCTCACTTTTGCCACTCCTAGCTTTTGACAATACATCACAAATGACATTGCATGGCAAAGGCAATATTTTTCATTTCACTTTTGGCACTCTTAGATTTTGACATTGTATCACAATTGACAACCTGAACATTTGGCTTTTGCCACAGAATGACAATTGTGATAATTGTCAAAAGCTAAGAGTGGCAAAAGTGATATGTCAAAGTGTAGAGTGGCATAAACAAAGTGGGCAAAAGGTAGAGTGGCAATAACAAAGTTTTCCCTAAAAAAGGGGCCTCTTTAATTGGTATGTATTTTTTGTGTATACATGGGGATCTAAATTCTTAACGCGCGTGCTTGCTCTACAAAAGATTATCAAAAAATACACATATTTTTAGTGCAACATGGTTTTCAATGGGACTTTCTGCTGTCAAATTTAAATGTGTGTGTACATATCATTATAGATAACAAGCCACCATTCTTTTTTTATTAAAGGGCGTTAAATTTGTTACCATATGTGCTTTCCCACAACTAAATCAACTAAAGCATGAATTTTCTTTTCAATGTGGACATGGATTCAGCGGGTCTCTGCGCCATTTGACGCAACGGGTCCACTAGTATGTGTTATTGTTGGTACTATGCAACCAATATACATGTTATTTATAAGTTAAACAAAAAGGTTGAAAGTTCTCCTTACTATCTACTAGAATTCACTCCAAAATCTTTGTCTAATACCTGTTGAGAAAGTAGAATTAAAAGTCAGAAATCTATTAGTCATTGAAATATAGGCAAGCGCTTCTACACATATTTTTGTGAAGAGGCCCAAGTTTATCAACTTGCACTAGGGCCCCTGACTTGTCAGGACTGGCCCTGTTCAGCTCCGCCTTTGCCGGCGCTCTCAAGGTGCTCTTGCCGGAAGCCTGCAGGTATGATGAACATATTAGATGGACATAAGTGGATTAACATACGGTATACACATCGATCTATAACACGGGCGGACAAAACATGAGAGGGGGCAAGAATGCAAGACCATATTCATGAATCAACAAGTCAAACATTCATATTGAATAAAATATGGGCATAATCATTTCGTATTTTTAGATCGTGAGGGGGGCAAGCCCCCCCCCCCCCCTCATGTTTCCATTATCGAGAGGTGGACCCACGGGAAAAGAGGGGCAAGAGTGTATGACCATATTCATGAACCCACAAGCCAAGCAGTCATATATGAACTAAGATATGGGTATATCACTTCAGTGTCTTAGATCATCAAGGGGGCAGAGCCCTCCTCCCAATCCCGGTTCCATTATCAAATAAAAAAGAGGTTCACAACCCAATTCAGGTACAAAATAGAACTACAAGAAAGTAAACACAATAGCTATATGTAAGCTGCCAGATTTTTAAATTTGGGTAAGTCGGTTTCCTGGCCGTTGATTCTTTTATCAAGATTCATGCTCTTTTTTCTTATGTTGTTTCATGGCTTCTTATGCAGAATTTTTTGACTTGCCCATATTTGGGGTGAGTCCATTTTCCTATTGGGCTTGGAACCTGTTACCCATTGCGTGTACTTTCTGTTTGTATGAGGTCTTGCTTCGTTGTTTCTTGTACTTTTTTAGTTGGTTTTTTATATGGACATTTTTAGATGTCGGTTGAGTATAAATGTATACATGCAAATGCTATACAATGATGTCGCTTCTTTTCTCTAGAAACCCCGCTCCTCGAACCGTTCCTTCTTTCAACGGTTCCTAGTGGAGAGAAAAGGGCGCGCCCAGCCCAACCGTCCGCCACCGGTGAGGCCATGGGCTCCATCATCTTCCATCCGCCGCTCCAGCAACGTGAGGATGGAGGAGCCCCATATCTCCACTTCGGGCGTGTAGGTAGGTCTGGCGGTGTTGCATCCATGGAGTCGGAAGCGTCTAGTCGAATAAAGTTTCCCCAGGCCCGGCTTCATCTTGGCAACATCTTTTTCGGTGGTGCCGAGGGGCTCAGTGATCGGTATTCTCGTCATCCCTTCTGGTTGGCAAGTATAGTGTGTGGGGCGGGGCTGTTTTTTTTTGCGGTGACGGCAGCAACGCATCCGAGAATAACGCCAGGGCTCCAATCCCGTCTCGATGGCGTCCATGGCGGCATCGAGGAGCCAGTGGGCTCAGTCTCCTGTCTATCTTTCTGGTTGACGGTTTTAGGTGCTCGGCCGGTGACTGACGTTATTCGTGATATCATCGGTGGGCGAGTGAAAATGTTGGTTCCAGATTTGGGCTTGTGGATTGAAGGCGATGGATCCGATGCTTGGCCTCGACGGTGGCTTCGGGGTTCAAGGAGAATGGGGATGATCCCTGGTCGATACACCACAACGACAAAGGCTTTGTCGATGGCAAGCTTCTTCATCGAATCACAACGCCATCATGGGTTATGGTTCTCCTTCAAATCCGACGATATCCAGCGGTGACGACGGCTATTGCGGAATTAACAAATGACTCCAGTGTATTTTCCTTTCCATGGAAGGTTTTTCTGCAATTTTCTGTGGACATGTGTTTGCTCTCGACCCTTCTGGTCGGTTCCGCGTGCGCGCGCTGAATCAATGGAACATGTGGTTACCCTAAAAAATGCTATTCAATATGTGTGTAAATTACACTAGACTTATTCTTTGCATACTACGGAAAGTGCAAAGTCGTGTGTAGTTTTTAAGTTATTCTTTTCATTTTCTTTCTTCTTAAAGTGCAATACCAATGCCACTAATCCATTCTTACTTAGAAAAATATATTATTTCAGTTTTGTTTAAGTTTATATTTATTGTTTATTCTTTTTTTGAAAATGGAGGCATGCCCCCCGGCCTCTGCATCATGATGATGCATGCGGCCATCTTATTAACAATCCAGAATCGTCATAAAAGTCTTACAATTCACAAAACGGAGCAGAATAAAGTATCCAAAAAAAGGAAAAATACATGTGAACCATGTCAACCGGCACAATGAAGGTAAAAAGGATAAGCTCTCTAAACTCCTATCCTGTTACGCGAGCGCCATCCAAACCGGTTGAAGATAACCCGAGCTACCATCTTTCATTGGTTGCACCCAGTAACTAAAGGCTCCCTAGAGTCCATAGGAGTGAGTAAGGACCACGTACGGATCCAAGCTGTAGCTGTGAAGATAACCTGCAAAAAGTTAAAGTGTGTTGTCTGTTAAAAATCATATCATTCCTGCAGTTCCATATAACCCATAATAGCGCACATATTCCAATTCGAATACGAGCCGCAATAATCTAATCAACCCTAGCTAACCATGTCCCAAACAGAGACGTAATATCAACTGGAGGATTAATATTAAAAGCTATATGAATCGTTCTCCAAAGTAACTTAGCAAGTGGGCATTCAAGAAATAAGTGTTGTATTGTTTCGTCATGATCATAAAAATAGCACCACGAAGAGCCTACCCATCTCCCCTTAATTAAGTTGTCCTTCGTGAGTATCACTTGCTTGTGAACAAACCACATGGAGATTTTAATACTCAAAGGAATCTTAACTATCCAAATGTGCAACGACCTTGATAGGGGGCCGGAGTTAATGAGATCCATATAAAAAGATTCCGCCGTAAACCTCCCATTCGTAGTTAATTTCCATTTTATTGAATGCGGATGGTAGGAGAGTTGAACTTCTATCAATCTCCGAACCAGATGCATCCAGGCAGTCCATCTCTCACCAACTAACACACATCTAAATTGGATGTTCAAGGGAATTATTTGAAGGACGGTACCCACGTAATCCTCCTTACATTGCACAATATTATAGAGTGTAGGATATTGGATGGCCAAGGGCGTCTCTCCTAGCCACGTGTCCTCCCAAAATCTTGTTGATATTTCATTCAACCAAGAATTTGACCCTACGAAAGAACATGTCCTTCGTGCGCATAAGTCTCTTCCAGAATGGCGAGCCAGTCGGTCTCATGGTAACCTGGGCTAGTGTTTTCGAGTGCAGATACTTATTGTGCAAGAGTTGAGACCACATGCCCTCCGGCTCAGTCTCTAGTCTGTAGAGCCATTTGCTCATAAGACATTTGTTCTTGATTTCTAAGTTTTCAATACCGAGACCCCCTTGGTCTTTAGGTCGGAAAATGATATCCCATTGCGCGAGACAGTATTTCCGCTTGGCCTCATCAGACTGCCAAAAGAAGCAGGATCTAAAGAAATCAAGTCGCTTGCGAACTCCTTTCAGAATTTCGAAGAACGACAGTAGGAACATCGGCATACTAGTCAGTACTGAGTTAATCAGGACTAGCCGACCTCCATATGACATAAGCTTACCGTTCCAGCAGCTAAGTTTTTTTTTTCAATTCGTTCTTCAATACATTTCCATTCTTTATTGGAGAGCTTACGGTGATGGATCGGTATACCCAAGTAACTGAATGGTAAGGCACCTGATTCGCATCCAAACAGTTGTCTGTATTGGTGTTCCTCGTGTCTGGCCTTCCCAAAGCAGAACACCTCGCTCTTATGAAAATTAATTTTTATCCAGACAATTGTTCGAAGAGACACAAGATAAGTTTCATATTACGTGCCTTAGCCATGTCATGTTCCATGAATAGAATAGTGTCATCAGCATATTGTAGAATGGAAACCCCTCCATCGACAAGATGAGGAACTAGACCCTCTACATGGCCATGCTGCTTGGCCCTGCCAATAATGACGGCCAGCATATCTGCCACAATATTGAACAGAAGAGGATACATGGAATCCCCTTGTCGTAACCCCTTATGTGTCTGGAAATAGTGACCGATGTCATCGTTCACCTTGATTCCTACACTACCCTTCTGGACTTGGGTATCTACTTGCTTCCTCCAAGTTTCAGTAAAACCCTTCATGCGCATTGCCTGTTGAAGAAAAGGCCATTTTACTTTATCATACGCCTTCTCAAAGTCCACTTTGAAAATAACCCCATCTAGTTTCTTCGAGTGGATCTCATGAAGCGTTTCATGTAGAACGACCACCCCTTCTAGTATGTGTCGTCCCGGCATGAACACTGTCTGGCTCGGTTGGATCACCGAAAGAGCAATTTGTGTCAATCTATTAGTTCCTACCTTTGTGAAGATTTTGAAACTCACATTCAGAAGGCAAATGGGGCGGAATTGTTCGATCCAAACCGCCTCATCTTTCTTAGGTAACAACGTGATCGTACCAAAGTTAAGATGAAACAACTCCAAATGACCGTAAAAAAAAAATCATGAAACATAGGCATAAGACCATCTTTAATAATATGCCAAAATTTCTTATAGAATTCAGTGGGAGACCCATCTGGTCCCGTTGCTTTATTTGGCTTCATTTGGGAAATTGCTTGATAAACCTCTTTTTCAGTAAACGGTGCAGAGAGAACATCATTCTCTGCTGCCTGTAATTGAGGTATATCCTCAATCACAGATTCGTCAAGGGACACCGTAGATGAATTGGGGGGGGCCAAAATGTTTTTTATAATAGTTAGAGATGTATGCTTTTAGATTTTCATGTCCCACTATTGTCCCCTCGTCCTGTTCAAGCTGTATAATTTTTTGGTTTTAAATAGCGGATAGCGGGCTGGTAGCTGATTGGGGTCCGTGTAGCGGAATGCAGATAGCGGGCGATATTGCGGGCGCTATGTCCATGTAGCGGATTTGTAAAAACACTAGATTATTGTGTATATCTCTATATCATGAACAAAAAGTAATGACATTTAATTTGACCCGTAGCGGACGCTATTGCGCTAGCGCTATTGCGGACGCAATGGCGGATGCTATCTTCGCTATTTGAAACTAATGCTTGCCATTTGCAGTCATATGGAAAAATTGTGTATTGTCATCCCCTTGGACAACCCTCATCGTTTTCGCACGCAATGCCCACTTCAGCTCCTCTTCTCTCAAGAGAGCCCGTAGACCTTGCTCAGCCTGGGACTTTGTTCGTTGCTCATGAACAGAGAGAAGAGTGGCCTCCGCTTTTAAGTCTAGTGCCTCAATCAATTGAGTAAGACGTTCTTTTTCTTGTTTATAAATCCCATTCTCATTTCTGGCCTAGCCTCGCAGAAATTGTCGGAGATGTCTAATTTTATTTTGCCATCTCTCAACATGAGTCCTTCCGCTAACCGGCTTAGCCCATTCTCGTGCAATCATCTCCATAAATCCTTCTCGCTCAAACCAGCCGTGCTCGAAGGAGAAGATATTTTTATTTGCCACATGTGTAGCCTCCCCCAAGTCTAAAAGAAGTGGTGTGTGATCCGACATCACTCTCTGCATCGCATGGACCGACACCAACAGATATTTTTGTTCCCACTCCACACTAGCAAGTACCCTATCCAACTTTTCATAAGTCGGAATAGGTAACGATTTGGACCATGTAAACTGTCTACCGGTGAGCTCTATTTCTTTCAAATTGAGACTCTTGATAATCATGTTAAACATCATGGACCATCGTCCATCAAAATGGTCATTGTTCTTTTCATCTTTTCTCCTGATGATATTAAAATCCCCCCAACTAGTATAGGTAGATTTTCATCTCCACAAATCCGCACCAAATCGGCCAAAAAGTCAGGTTTGAGTTCAGGTTGTGCTGCCCCATAGACCGCTACTAGGGACCATCGAAACCCATCTAGTTTTGATCGCACCCTGAATTTGACCGAAAAATCTCCCTGAACCACATTAAGCACCTCTAACGTCTCACACCGTACTCCTAGTAAAATCCCGCCGGATCGTCCTCTAGGAGGTAAGATGTGCCAGTCAAAATCGATACCACTGGAGAGAGTTTGAAGAAATTGTGATATGAAATTATCTCGTCCAGTTTCCAAAAGAGCGATAAAGTCTAAGTATTCTTCTTTATGGGTGTAATACAATCCCACTAATTTATTTCTTCTTAAGAAACTTCTTATTTGCAAAATTCTCAGTATGTATATAAACCATTCACCACCAGTTTTTGATAGAAATTTGACAGAAAACTTGCCATCAGGAGTAAGCATCCATCTTACACGATCTTTAGACATTGGATCCATGCATCTTAAAGCACATGTTAGACAAAACTTCGCACAAGAACGCTTTGAAAGTCCCAAGAGAAAGTCTGACATCTGAATATATGAGCTCAGTACAGCTCACATAAGAAGGGTCAATTTATTCTGCCCGAATCCTGTCTGATATATAGAGCACCAAGCCGCAAGCTCGGCGAGCAATCTCGAAACGAATGAAACACAATCCAGCTGGTACATTTTATAGACTATAGATATAGAGGATAATAATGTAGTTGCTTCGTTGCGTTTTCTGATCAGCCTCGACCGGTCAAGCCAGCGGCAACCTCCGAGCTCTCGGTTCACTCGTCGAACACCTTGCACTCCACGGCGTTGGGGTCGGTCTTGCAGTAGTCCTCCAGCGGGTCGCCGCTGCCGCCGGTCCCGGCGCCCGGCCACTTGGCCGCCACCAGGTGCGCCAGATCAACCACGCGCTGGCTGCACACGCACACGCCAAAACCAGCCACAGGTTAGACATCATGTTTACAGATGCATGCATGTAATCTCGCCGCCGGGAGCCGGCCGGCCGTCGCTCACCTGTAGCCCCACTCGTTGTCGTACCAGGCGACGACCTTGACCATGTCGTCGCCCATGACCATGGTGAGGGAGGCGTCGATGCTGGTGGAGACGTCGGAGCAGCGGAAGTCGACGGACACGAGCGGCTCGTCGCAGACGTCGAGGATGCCCTTGAGCGGCCCGTCGGCGGCCTTGCGGAACGCCGCGTTCACGTCGTCGGCGGTGATGCCGGTCTTGACGGTGTTGATGACGAGGTCCACCACGGAGACGTTGGGCGTGGGCACGCGGAGCGCGATGCCGTTGAGCTTGCCCTTGAGCTGCGGCAGCACCAGGGAGACGGCCTTGGCGGCGCCCGTGCTCGTCGGCACGATGTTCAGCGCCGCTGCCCTCGCCCTCCGCAGGTCGCGGTGGGACGCGTCCAGCAGCCTCTGGTCGCCCGTGTACGAGTGCGTGGTTGTCATGGTCCCCTTCACGATCCCTGCACGCGCGCGCGCACCACGGGACAGTCGATCAGAACTGGCTCGGATCAAGGTGAAAAAAGGCGGGCAAACATCTACGTAGGTTCTTACCGAACTCCTCGTCCAGGACCTTGGCGAATGGCGCGAGGCAGTTGGTGGTGCAAGAAGCGTTGCTACAAGGAACAAAGTTGATCAATTTGGTCCAGGTATGAGTCACTGATTACAGTACAAAAAATGCTGATGCGCGCTAGCTACATATATACCTGATGATGTTGGCGACGTCATGGTCGTAGTCGCCCTCGTTGACGCCGACGACGTAGGTGGGGATGTCGGCGCCCTTGGCCGGAGCGGTGATGATGACCTTCTTGGCGCCGGCCTGGAGATGCTTCCCGGCGCCGGGGCCGTCCACGAACACTCCGGTACCCTTCAGTGTTGAGACACGACACGTTCAGTAGTGTGGCACTGTGGATTTCCTTTTGCCGTACATGTAGAGAATTACGTACCTCGATGACGATGTCGATGCCGAGCTCGGCCCATGGCAGCTTGAGGGGGTCCCTGTTGGAGACGACCTGGATGTTCTTGCCGTCGACGCTGATGGTCTCGTTGTCCACGATCTTCACGTCCGCCTTGAAGGTGCCCAGCATCGAGTCGTACTTGAGCAGGTGAGACGCCTGCAACCAAACCACCCGACCCGACCACGTTCATCATTTCAGAACTGCTGCCCCGTCTGCTCCTCCCAATTACAGAGTCAGCACGTCAATACTTACGTTCCTGACGCCTCCGCTGTCGTTGATGACGATGACCTCCAGCGGCGAGTTCTCGCGGCCGTGCCAGCACCGGAGGAAGTTGCGCCCGATGCGGCCGAACCCGTTGATGGCCACCTTCAGCTTCGCCTCCGCCGGCGCTCTCACGGTGTTCTCGCCGGAAGCCTGGCCCAATCACCGTATGTTAGGACGGACATACTACATGCACGCCGATCTATCTGTTCTAGTTGTGTGCAAGGTACGTACCCTGGCGACGAGCTGCGCGCCGAGGACATCGGAGAAGGACGCCTCCCTGGCGGCGGCGCTGACGGAGCACGACCCCGGCCTCAGCCCGGAGAAGTCGGCGAAGTCGACCCTCTGCCTGGAGGCGGCCTTGCTGTGCAGACGGGCGCTGGTGGGGATGCGGGTGGCGGCGAGAGCTGCATGGGCGGCCATTGCTGCTGCTGATGCTAGGCGGAAAGGAGCAGGTGGTGCGCCGGCTTATTTATGTGGCCGGCGATCGATCGGGGAGGGAGGCGGCGTGATCACTGCTTGGGTTTGTGGCGTCGGGACGGGCGGAGGATAAGGCGATTGCATGTGCCGCAGCCACCCGTTCGGCCAGGCGATATCCTCCCCGGTGTGTGGTGTCGCTCGCCGTCTCTCGTGATGTGAGTCGGGGAGGGAGGGTGGGGCGTCCGGGGGGCGTGCGTGCGTAGGGCCATTGTTTTCCTTGTACCTTTTCGGTGGTGTTATCCAGGTTCTCTTGGAGCCATCGGCACGGAGGTGATGGATATTATTTGATCGAGTGATCAACAACCACGGGACAAGGATTGCGTTAACCCTTTCGTAGGTGTAGCATTGCTCCAAGGAAAATGTCCCGGGGTGCGTGTGGCTACTAGTGGACTAGTGTATAGCCCCAACGTTCTTGGTTTCAAGTCAAAATTTCAAACGAGGATTGGATCATCCAAAATTGAGATGAATTGACATTTGGCAAGACTGAGCTCGCACAAAATTCAAGCTAAAGCATTAATACAACACTTCATTAATTAAGGCCTCCTTTGGTTCATAGGATAGAAATAGTATAGGAATGGGAAAATCATAGGAAGTGACATGACATGCATACGAAATCCTATAGATAAAGATATGTCATTTGATGCATAGGATAGGAATTTTTTCACTGGGTCTAGGCCAATGTTTTTTTTTCCTTTAAAATGTGAAGGATTGATTTCTATCCTACATAGGAATAGGAATCCATTCCTACAAATCAAAGGGCTCCAAAGGAATTTTTCCTATAAAGTTTCTATCCTTTGCAATTCCTACAATATTCCTATGAACCAAAGGAGGCCTTAAAATTGTGATCCAAGTAGGACAAAAGAAAAGAAACCAAAACTCTTTTGGGGGTCGCGTCGGCCAAGGTGTACAACAGCGAGAGAGCATGGAACTTAGGAAGAACAAACATGCTCGGGAGGGGGTCAAGGGCAAACCCCAATGCATCGACACATTTCGTTCGTTTTTGACCATTTGGGTCCACTTGCGACTCAATGTGCGAACACAAACCTATTTTGTATCCGTCTGGTCTTTGTGCGGAGGCAAATCCGTTCCAAATTCGGTCCGGATTTGCATCCACACTGACACCAGACAGACGTGTCGCGCATCCACTCGGTGTCCGCCTCGGTCCCACCCAATCACCACTCTCCTCCTCTCTTTGCCCTAGCCGCCCGACAGGCAGCCCTACCCACTGTCACCGCCCATCATGCCTCAGAAGTGGACGCCTGAAGCGCACGACTCCTCCTCGGGGGCGCTGACGGGTGCTGCTCCAGCCGAGTGCCACTGTATCTATGTTCCTGTCAACCGATGTGGAGACTACTAGGAGAATGCCATCCTCGTTCCATGGTCGGACATCAACCTGCCACACAGATGAGATTTGAACCAGGATAGGGTTCTAGTATGGCCGGTGCCGGCCACAGGACGCGCGCGGGAGGTATATGGACACTAGATGTGACCGAGAGCTGGATGGACCTCCTAGCTTCCTAACCAGTAGCCTTCTGGCTGACTACTCAACGAATGCTTTTAGTTGAATATCGAACTCTTGAAATTCCACGCAAAAAAGAGTGAAAGTGTATTGTACTTTTCAATGAGAAAATAAAATGTGATTTGAGCTTAAATTGAGATTTCTATGAAATAGGAATGAATTTCATAGAAAACTTTTTTTATGAATTACAGAGATTTGCTTTTACTCATCGGGTGAACGTCGGGATAATTTAGGCATAGACGGAAGCATTTACCATGATCACGAGTTCCTTTGGGGGCCTCCGAAGAATTGGAAGTGTCGGCTCATGTCTCAACCGCTCCCCCCCCCCCCCCGCTCTACCACCACCGTCGCCTCCTCGCCACTGACCAACCACCATCACCATCCCTTCTACCACTATCCTCCCCTTAGCCACGTTCAGCTTTCCTCCTATCCCACCCGATGCCGACTGGATGACTCTCTGGTCCAGGGCGCCATCTGTGCCACGCTCAGGGTCGCAAATGCCATGGGTGCCGATTTTGAAGATCAATGTTGGTCACCCATTCTTCAGCCCATCACCCCCTTTCGCCACAAGAGCACGGGGATCCATCTTGCTGCCAAAATCGAGTCCGCTTCCATGGACATTGACTGCCTCATGCTAGCATGCTACCTCCAAGGTTGCCTGGGTGGTCAGTCAGACATGGTCATGCCTCTCTAGTGTCTCCCTGATACGTCTCCAACGTATCTATAATTTTTATTGTTACATGCTATTATATTATCTGTTTTCGATGTTTAATAGGACTTTATATGCTATTTTATATTATTTTTGGGACTAACCTATTAACCGAGAGCCCAGCGTCAGTTTCTGTTTTTTTGCCTATTTTAGAGTTTGGCAGAAAAGGAATACCAAACGGAGTCCAAACGGAATGAAACTTTCTCTATGATCTTTCTTGGACCAGAAGGAAACCAGAAGACCTGCAAATGAAGTCGGAGACGCAATGAGGCGGCCACGAGGTAGGAGGGCACGCCTAGGGGGGTAGGGTGCGCCCCTACCTCGTGGGCCCCTCGTGGCTCCCCTACCTAGCTCCTTCGTCTATATATACTCTTATACCCTAAAAACATCCAGGAGAGCCAGAAACCACTTTTCCACCGCCGCAACCTTCTGTACCCGTGAGATCCCATCCAGGGGCCTTTTCCGGTGTCCTGCCGGAGGGAGATTCGATCATGGAGGGCTTCTTCATCAACACCATTGCCTCTCCGATGATGCATGAATAGTTTACCACAGACCTTCGGGTCCATAGCTAGTAGCTTGATGGCTTCTTCTCTCTCTTTGATTCTCAATACCATGTTCTCCTTGATGTTCTTGGAGATCTATTCGATGTAATATTCTTTTGCGGTGTGTTTGCCGAGATCCGATGAATTGTGGATTTATGATCATATTATCTATGAATATTATTTGGTTCTTCTCTAAATTCTTATATGCATGATTTCATATCTTTGCAAGTCTCTTCGAATTATCGATTTAGTTTCGCCTACTAGATTGATCTTTCTTGCAATAGGAGAAGTGCTTAGCTTTGGGTTCAATCTTGCGGTGTCCTTTCCCAGTGACAGTAGGGGCAGCAAGGCATGTATTGTATTGTTGCCATCAACGATAAAAAGATGGGGTTTTCATCATATTGCTTGAGTTAATTCCTCTACATCATGCCATCTTACTTAATGCATTACTTTGTTCTTTATGAACTTAATACTCTAGATGCAAGGTGGATAGCGGTCGATGTGTGGAGTAATAGTAGTAGATGCAGAATCGTTTCGGTCTACTTGACACAGATGTGATGCATATGTTCATGATCATTGCCTTGGATATCATCATAACTTTGCGCTTTTCTATCAATTGCTCGGCAGTAATTTGTTCACCCACCGTAATATTTGCTATCTTGAGAGAAGTCACTAGTGAAACCTATGGCCCCCGGGTCTCTTTTCCATTATATTGAATCTCTTTTACATCTTACTAGTTTCCGATCTACTATTTTGCAATCTTTTACTTTCCGATCTAGAAACCAAAAATACCAAAAATATTTACTTTACCGTTTATCTATCTCTATCCGATCTCACTTTTGCAAGTGACCATGAAGGGATTCACAACCCCTTTATCGTGTTGGTTGCAAGTTGTTGATTGTTTGTGCAGGTATTCGGTGACTTGTGCATTGTCTCCTACTGGATTGATACCTTGGTTCTCAAACTGAGGGAAATACTTACGCTACTTTGATGCATCACCCTTTCCTCTTCAAGTAAAAAACCAACGCAAGATCAAGAGGTATCAAGAAGTATTTCTGGCGCCATTGCCGGGGAGATCTACGTCAAGTCAAACCATACCAAGTACCCATCATAAACTCTTCTCCCTTGGATTACATTATTCGCCTTTCGCCTCTCATTTTCCTCTCCCCCACTTCTGAAACGATTTTCAAAAACCTTTGCCTTTTCTTCGCCCCCTCTTCCGTTCGTCTTTTTCGTTTGGTTCTTGTGTGCTTGTATGTTGGATTGCTTGCTTTGTCACGATGGCTCAAGATAATACCAAATTGTGTGACTTTTCCAATACCAACAACAATGATTTTATTAGCACTCCGATTGCTCCCACTACTAATGTTGAATCTTGTGAAATTAATACCGCTTTGTTGAATCTTGTTATGGAAGATCAATTTTCTGGCCTTCCTAGTGAAGATAACGCATCCCATCTAAACAATATTGTTGATTTGTGCGAATGCAAAAGAAGAAAGATGTGGATAATGATATTGTTAAATTGAAGCTATTTCCGTTTTCGCTTAGAGATCGTGCTAAAACTTGGTTTTCATCTTTTCCTAAAAATAGTATTGATTCGTGGAACAAGTGTAAAGATGCTTTCATCTCTAAGTATTTTCCTCCCGTTAAGATCATCTCCCTTAGGAACGATATTATGACTTCTAAGCAACTTGATCATGAGCATGTTGCATAATCTTGGGAGAGGATGAAAATGATGATACGTAATTGCCCTACACATGGTTTGAATTTGTGGATGATTATACAATTTTTTATGCCGGATTGAATTTTGATTCTAGAAATCTTTTAGATTCGGCCGCTGCTACCTCTTGAGCTTGCGTTGGTTTTTACCTTGAAGAGGAAAGGGTGATGCAACAAAGTAGCATAAGAATTTCCCTCGGTTTGAGAACCAAGGTATCAATCTAGTAGGAGACAATGCACAAGTCACCGAATACCTGTAGAAACAATCAACAACTTGCACCCAACACGATAAAGGGGTTGTCAATCCCTTCACGGTCACTTGAAAAAGTGAGATCTGATAGAGATAGATAAATGGTAAAGTAAATATTTTTGGTATTTTTGGTTTATAGATTGAAAAGTAAAAGATTGCAAAATAGTAGATCGGAAACTAGTAAGATGTAAAAGAGATTCAATATAATGGAAAAGAGACCCGGTGGCCATATGTTTCACCAGTGGCTTCTCTCAAGATAGCAAATATTATGGTGGGTGAACAAATTACTGTCGAGCAATTGATAGAAAAGCGCAAAGTTATGATGATATCTAAGGCAATGATCATGAACATAGGCATCACGTCCGTGTCAAGTAGACCGAAATGATTCTGTATCTACTACTATTACTCCACACATTGACCGCTATCCAGCTTGCATCTAGAGTATTAAGTTCATAAAGAACGGAGTAACGCATTAAGTAAGATAACATGATGCAGAGGAATTAACTCAAGAAATATGATGAAAACCCCATATTTTTATCCTCGAGGAAAGGACAGCTAAGCACTTCTCCTATTGCAATAAAGATCAATCTAGTAGAACAAACTAAACCAATGATCCGAAGAGACTTGCAAAGATATCAAATCATGCACATAAGAATTCAGAGAAGAACCAAATAATATTCATAGATAATCTGATCATAAATCTACAATTCATCAGATCTCAGCAAACACACCGCAAAAGCATATTACATCGAATCGATCTCCAAGAACATCGAGGAGAACATGGTATTGAGAATCAAAGAGAGAGAAGAAGCCATCAAGCTACTAGCTATGGACCCAAAATTTTGTGGTAAACTACTCACACATCATCGGAGAGGGAATGGTGTTGATGAAGAAGCCCTCCGTGATCGAATCCCCCTCCGACAGGACGCCGGAAAAGGCCCCTAGATGGGATCTCATGGGTACATAAGGTTGCGGCGGTGGAAAATTGGTTTCGTGGCTCCCCTAGATTTTTTTAGGGTATAAGAGTATATATAGGTGAAGGAGCTAGGTCAGGGGAGCTACGAGGGGCCCACGTGGTAGGGGCGCACCCACCTGCCTCGTGGCCACCTCGTTGCGTCTCCGACTTCATCTCCAAGTCTTTTGGTTTCCTTCTGGTCCAAGAAAGATCATCGCAAAAGTTTCATTCCGTTTGGACTCCGTTTAGTATTCCTTTTCTGTGAAACTCTAAAATAAGCAAAAAAACAGAAACTAGCACTAGGCTTTCGGTTAATAGTTCCTTCGCCTATATATACTCTTATACCCTAAAAACATCCAGGAGAGCCACAAAACCAATTTTCCACCGCCGCAGCCTTCTGTACCCGTGAGATCCCATCTAGGGGCCTTTTCCGGCATCCTGCCAGAGGGGGATTCAATCACGGAGGGCTTCTTCATCAACACCATTGCCTCTCCCATGATGCGTAAGTAGTTTACCACAGTCCTTCAGGTCCATAGCTAGTAGCTTGATGGCTTCTTCTCTCTCTTTGATTCTCAATACCATGTTCCCCTCGCTGTTCTTGGAGATCTATACGATGTAATATTCTTTTGCAGTGTGTTTGCCAAGACCCGATGAATTGTGGATTTATGATCAGATTATCTATGAATATTATTTGGTTCTTCTCTGAATTCTTGTATACATGATTTGATATCTTTGCAAGTCTCTTCGAATTATCGGTTTAGTTTGGCCTACTAGATTGATCTTTCTTGCAATAGAAGAAGTACTTAGCTTTGGGTTCAATCTTGCGGTGTCCTTTCCCAGTGACAGTAGGGGCAGCAAGGCACGTATTGTATTGTTGCCATCAAGGACAAAAAGATGGGGTTTTCATCATATTGCTTCAGTTAATTCCTCTACATCATGTCATCTTACTTAATGCGTTACTCCGTTCTTTATGAACTTAATACTCTAGATGCATGTTGGATAGCGGTCGATGTGTGGAGCAATAGTAGTAGATGCAAAATCATTTCGGTCTACTTGACACGGACGTGATGCATATGTTCATGATCATTGCCTTAGATATCATCATAACTTTGCGCTTTTCTATCAATTGTTCGGCAGTAATTTGTTCACCCACCGTAATATTTGATATCTTGAGAGAAGCCACTAGTGAAACCTATGGGACCCGGGTCTCTTTTCCATTATATTGAATCTCTTTTACATCTTACTAGTTTTCGATCTACTATTTTTCAATCTTTTACTTTCCGATCTATAAACCAAAAATACCAAAAAATATTTACTTTACCGTTTATCTATCTCTATCAGATCTCACTTTTGCAAGTGACCTGAAGGGATTGACAACCCCTTTATCGCATTGGGTGCAAGTTGTTGATTGTTTGTGCAGGTATTCAGTGACTTGTGCGTTGTCTCCTACTGGATTGATACCTTGGTTCTCAAACTGAGGGAAATAGTTACGCTACTGCATCACCCTTTCCTCTTCAAGGGAAAACCCAACACAAGCTCAAGAGGTAGCACTCCCCCATGGAGTTCTACTTCACCATCTCCTAATTTATGGTTGGCTTGGCCATCCTCAGGGATGTGTAAATCGTCTCCTTTTTTGCCTGCTCTATCATGGATGCTGCCAAAGATGCATCTATGTCCATCACCCCGGGACTGCTACCTCCACCTCCTCAATCTCAGCCAATGCCACCGACCCACCCTTCTGACCAGTCGCTCAGATGATTGACATCGGCGATCGCCTGCAACATGCCTTCAGTTTCATCCGTCAGACTCTGAACCTTGGTGACTTGATCGGGCTTGCCTTCTAGTCTGCTCTCTGGCAGGCAAAACTCTCAATGGTCTCTCCCCCCCGGTCATGCCTCCTCGCCCACACGCTCCACCTTGATCTTCTTCCATACCTGCCACCTACCCCTCAATTGTCACCTCGTTGTTGCCCTACTGCAAACCAGGTTTGGGGGCAGGACTGAGACCTTCGTCATACAATAAATATCACCGTCGGCCTATTCTTTCTACGTTACCTCACCGGGTGCGCACGAATGGATCATCGCGTGTTCTCCCCTTTCCACGCCATTCTTCTATGCCTCAGTCATTGCTGCAACCTCGACGACCACTCCGTCTACCTCAAGCTTTCGGCTTCCTATGCCGCAACGCAAGCTCGTCATCATGATCCAGGACCCATCAAATGGGATGGATGCCACACTATCTGCAGGCTCTGACGACATGACTGGTTCATCAGATACAACACGAGCTTTTCTCATTGCTGCACCTGAGAGTCCTCCACCCATGAGTGTGTGCTTCGCAAGCTTCGCCACCGCGCCAAACGCTTTGTAGACATGATCAAGAGCCCGCGCCGGAGCTCGCGCCTAGCTTCCAAGGAACCAAAGGTGCTCACTGACATGACTACAAGGCGGTTCGGGCCAAAATTGCGCGCCTCTCTGCCTCCGACATGGCCAAGGCGCTTGCAGACGCAATCCATGGCATCCAACTTAACATCCCCGAGGCTCCGCCTGCCCCTGTCGCAGCTCCTAGGGAGATTGCACCGCTTTGCAGATGAGACGACGAGGCAGGTATGCAGTTGCTGGAGCTGAGAACGAAGACAATGTCGACGGTGCTACTATTGTGGCCTGATGCACAAAAATCCTGCTATGCACCCTGATACGTCTCCAACGTATATATAACTTATGAAGCATTCATGCTATTTTATTATCTGTTTTGAATGATTACGGGCTTTATTTTACACTTTTATATTACTTTTGGGAATAACCTATTAACCGGAGGCCCAGCCCATATTGCTATTTTACTGCCTGTTTCAGTATTTCAAACAAAAGGAATATCAAACGGAGTCCAAACGGAATGAAACCTTTGGCATCGTGATTTTTTGGAAGAATATCATCCTTGAGGCTTGGAGATCAAGTCAGAAGATCCTCGACGAGCCCAGGAGATAGGGGACACCCCCCCTACAGGGTGCGGCCCCATGTCTCGTGGACCCCTCGAGCACCCCTCGACCGACTTCTTTCGCCTATATAAGCCTACGTACCCTAAAACCATCGAAATCAAGATAGATCGGGAGTTCTGCCACCGCAAGCCTCTATAGCCACCAAAAACCTCTCGGGAGCCCTTCCCGGCACCCTGCCGGAGGGGGGATCCTTCACCGGTGGCCATCTTCATCATCCCGATGCTCTCTATGACGAGGAGGGAGTAGTTCACCCTCGAGGCTGAGGGTATGTACCAGTAGCTATGTGTTTGATCTCTGTCTCTCTCTCTCTCGTGTTCTCTCTCGTGTTCCCTCTATGGCACTATCTTGATGTATCCCGAGCTTTGCTATTGTAGTTGGATCTTATGATGTTTCTCCCCCTCTACTCTCTTGTGATGAATTGAGTTTCCCCTTTGAAGTTATCTTATCGGATTGAGTCTTTTATGAGAACACTTGATGTATGTCTTGCCGTGCTTATCTGTGGTGACAATGGGATATCATGTGCCTCTTGATGTATGTGTTGGTGACCAACTTGCGGGTTCCGCCCATGAACGTATGCATAGGGGTTGGCACACGTTCTTGACTCTCCGGTAGAAACTTTGGGGCACTCTTTGAAGTACTTTGTGTTGGTTGAATAGATGAATCTGAGATTGTGTGATGCATATCGTATAATCATGCCCACGGATACTTGAGGTAACAATGGAGTAACTAGGTGACATTAGGGTTTTGGTTGATTTGTGTCTTAAGGTGTTATTCTAGTACGAACTCTTGAATAGATTGATCCGAAAGAATAACTTTGAGGTGATTTCGTACCCTACCATAATCTCTTTGTTCGTTCTCCGCTATTAGTGGCTTTGGAGTGACTCTTTGTTGCATGTTGAGGGCTTGTTATATGATCTATCTATGTTATTATTGTTGAGAGAACTTGCACTAGTGAAAGTATGAACCCTAGGCCTTGTTTCCTATCATTGAAATATCGTTTACGCTCACTTTTATCATTAGTTACCTTGCTGTTTTTATTATTTCAGATTACAAAAACCTATATCTACTATCTATTTTGCACTTGTATCTTCATCTCTTCGTCGAACTAGTGCACCTATACAATTTACCATTGTATTGGGTGTGTTGGGGACACAAAAGACTCTTTGTTATTTGGTTGTAGGGTTGTTTGAGAGAGACCATCTTCATCCTACGCCTCCTACGGATTGATAAACCTTAGGTCATCCACTTGAGGTAAATTTGCTACTGTCCTACAAACCTGTGCACTTGCAGGCCCAACAACGTCTACAAGAAGAAGGTTGTGTAGTAGACTTCACGCCCCTGCGGCGCTCCGACGCTGTGATCCGTCCTTATCTCGGCCCTGCCCTCAGGTCTACATGTTTCATGCATGTGTGTTCGGAGCGATCTGCCGATTAGCTCCACCTATCTTTCAGTTTGCTTCAAAATATGCTTTCATAATTCTAGCTTGCTACCACCTAGGTGCTTGTCATGTCATCATGTGTAATGCTACCTTATCTATCTGCTCGTGGAATGTAAGAGGGCTAGGTGATGAGTCTAAATGTGTTGATATCATGTCCTAACAAATCAATATCAGCCCACACTGTGCCCTTCTCCAGGAATCAAAATTAAACAAAATCAACGATGGAAAATTTCAATCCTTCTTACCATGGTCTCTAGACCAAAAGATCTTTGTACCAGCGGACGGTTCAGCTGGCGAAACCGTATCAGCCTTTAACTCCAATCACTACTCTCTAATTTTTCACACTCATCACAACTTTGCCACATCTATCAAACTCGCGTCTCTGGCTCACCCCCTACCCTTTGTCATCACTAATGTCTACACTCTATCCAATTGTAATATAAAACAAGCCTTCCTAGATGAGCTTAAACAAATCAAGGAGGATGACCACACGCCTTGGTTAATTGTTGGAGACTTCAGCCTAGTCCGGCTCTCATGCGAAAATAACAACCCAAAATTTCCGCCAGAGGGAAGCTGATGCTATTAACTCTGTGATCAATGATCTAGCATTGATTGAACTATCCCTCCTTGATCTGACGCTTTACATAGTCCAACAAAAGATCCTCCCCAACCATCGAACTACTAGATCGGGCCTTCTTCAATCTGGCTTGGAACTCTTGCTTCCCAAACACCACATTATAATCCCGACCACGCACTACCTCCGATCATGTACCACTAATTCTACATATACAAATCACTATACTCGGACCATGCCGCTTCATATTTGAGTCAAGCTAGACCCTCGCCCGTGTTGGGGAACGTAGTATTTCAAACATTTTCCTATGATCACACAAGATCTATATATGTGATGCATAACAACGAGTGGGGAGAGTGTGTCCACGTACCCTCGTAGACCGAAAGCGGAAGCGTTTAGTAGCGCGGTTGATGTAGTCGAACGTCTTCGCGATCCAACCGATCCAAGTAACAAACGTACGACACCTCGCCTTTAGCACATGTTCAGCTCGATGATGTCCCTCGTGCTCTTTATCCAGTTGAGGACGATGGTGAGTTTCGTCAGCACGACGACATGGCGACGGTGATGATGATGTTACCAGTGCAGGGCTTCGTCTAAGCACTACGATGGTATGATCGAGGTGTGTAACTGTGGAGGGGGGCACCGCACACGGTTAAGAGAAACTTGTGCGTTCTAGGGTGCCCCTTGCCCCCGTATATAAAGGAGGAGGGGGGAGGCCAGCCGCCCCTAGAGGGTGCGCCAAGAGGAGAAGTATTACTAGGTAGTCCTAATAGGATTCCCCTACAAGGAAGAGAGGGGGAGGAAGGAGAGGGAGAGGGAGTAGGAAAGGGGGGCGCCGCCCCCTTCCCCCTGTCCAATTCGGACTGCTAAGGGGGGGGGCGCGGCCAGCCCCTTGAGGCCATCCTCTCTCTCCACTAAGGCCCATGGTGGCCCATTACTTCCCCGATGGGTTTCGATAACCCCTCTGGCACTCCGTTTTTACCCGGTACCATTCGGAACTCTTCCGGTGTCCGAATAACATGGTCCAATATATCAATATTTATGTCTCGACCATTTTGAGACTCCTCATCACATCCTTGATCTCATCCGGGACTCCGAACAACCTTCGGTCATCAAAACACATAACTCATAATACATATCGTCATCAAACGTTAAGCGTGCGGACCCTATGGGTTCGAGAACTATGTAGACATGACCGATACACATCTTTGATCAATAACCAATAGCAGAACCTGGATGCTAATATTGGCTCCTACATATTCTATGAAGATCTTTATCGGTCAAACCGCATAACAACATATGTTGTTCCCTTTGTCATCGGTATGTTACTTGCCCGAGATTCGATCGTCGGTATATTCATACCTAGTTCAATCTTGTTACCGGCAAGTTTCTTTACTCGTTCCGTAATGCTTCATCCTGCAACTAACTCATTAATCACATTGCTTGCAAGGCTTATAGTGATGAGCATTACCGGGAGGGCCCAGAGATACCTCTCTGATACATGGAGTGACAAATCCTAATCTCGATCTATGCCAACTCAACAAACACCTTCGGAGACACCTATAGAGCATCTTTATAATCGCCCAGTTACATTGTGAAGTTTGATAGCACACAAGGTGTTCTTCCGCTATTCGGGAGTTTCATAATCTCATAGTGTGAGGAACATGTATAAGTCATGAAGAAAGCAATATCAATAAAGTTAATGATCATTATGCTAAGCTAACGGATGGGTCATGTCCATCACATCATTCTCTAATGATGTGATCCCGTTCATCAAATGACAACACATGTCTATGGTTAGGAAACATAACCATCTTTGATTAACGAGCTAGTCTAGTAGAGGCATACTAGGGACCATATGTTTGTTTATGTATTCACACATGTACTAAGTTTTCGGTTAATACAATTCTAGCATGAATAATAAACATTTATCATGATATAAAGAAATATAAATAGCAACTTTATTATTGCCTTTAGGGAATATTTCCTTCAGTCTCCCACTTGCACTAGAGTCAATAATCTAGATTACATAGTAATGATTCTAACACCCATGGAGTCTTGGTGCTGATCATGTTTTGCTCATGGAAGAGGCTTAGTCAATGGGTTTGCAACATTCAGATCCGTATGTACTTTGTAAATCTCTATGTCTCCCTCCTTGACTAGATCGCGGATGGAATGGAAGCGTCTCTTGATGTGTTTGGTTCTCTTGTGTAATCTTGATTCCCTCGCCAAGGCAATTGCTCCAGTATTGTCACAAAAGAATTTCATTGGACCCGATGCACTAGGTATTACACCTAGATCGGATATGAACTCCTTCATCCAGACTCCTTTATTTACTGCTTCCGAAGCAGCTACATACTCTGCTTCACATGTAGATCCCGCCACGACGCTCTACTTGGAACTGCACCAACTGACAGCTCCACCATTCAATATAAATATGTATCCGAATTGTGACTTAGAGTCATCCGGATCAGTGTCAAAGCTTGCATCAGTGTAACCATTTACAACAAGCTCTTTGTCACCTCCATAAACGAGAAACGTATCCTTAGTCCTTTTCAGGTATTTCAAGATGTTCTTGACCGTTATCCAGTGATCCACTCCTAGATTACTTTGGTACCTCCCTGCTATAATTATAGCAAGGCACACATCAGGTCTGGTACACAATATTGCATACATGATAGAGCCTATGGCTGAAGCATAGGGAACTGATTTCATCTTCTCTCTATCTTCTGCAATGGTCGGGCATTGAGTCTCACTCAATTTTGATGGGGAACATAGTATTTCAAAAAAAATCCTACGATCACGCAAGATCTATCTATGTGATGCATAGCAATGAGAGGGGAAAGTGTGTCCACGTACCCTCGTAGACCGAAAGCGAAAGCGTTTAGTAATGCGGTTGATGTAGTCGAACGTCTTCACAATCCAACCGATCCAAGTACCGAACATACGACACCTCCGCGTTCAGCACACGTTCAACTCGATGACGTCCCTCGTGCTCTTGATCCAGTTGAGGACGAGGGTGAGTTCCATCAGCATGACGGTGTGGCAACGGTGATGATGATGTTACCGGCGCAGGGCTTCGCCTAAGCACTATGATGGTATGATCGAGATGTGTAACCGTGGAGGGAGGCACCGCACACGGTTAAGAGAAACTTGTGTTGTTCTAGGGTGCCCCTGCCCCTGTATATAAAGAAAGAAGGGAGAGAGGCCGCCCCCCTAGGGGCGCGCCAAGAGTATGGAGTCCTACTAGGACTTCCAAGTCCTAGTAGGAATCCTTTTCCCTTTTGGGAGTAGGAGAGAAGGAAAGATGGAAAGAGAGATGGAGTAGGAAAGGGCAAGGGGGGTGCCGGCCCCTTCCCCTAGTCCAATTCGGACCCATGTGGGGGGGGGGGCACGCGCCACCTCCCCATTGGCCTGCCTCCTCTGTTCCCGTATGGCCCAATAAGGCCCATTACTTCTCCCGGTGAATTCCCGTAACTCCCCGGTACTATGAAAAATACCCGAATCATTCGGAACCTTTCCGATGTTCGAATATAGCCTTCCAACATATGAATCTTTATGTCTCGACCATTGAGAGACTCCTTGTCACATCCGTGATCTCATCCGGGACTCCGAACAAGCTTCGGTCATCAAAACACATAACTCATAATACAAATCGTCATCGAACGTTAAGCGTGCAGACCCTACGGGTTCAAGAACTATGTAGACATGATCGAGACGCATCTCCGATCAATAACCAATAGCGGAACCTGGATGCTCATATTGGCTCCTACATATTCTACGAAGATCTCTATCAATCAAATCACATAACAACATACATTGTTCCCTTTGTCATCGGTATGTTACTTGTCCGAGATTTGATCGTCGGTATCTTCATACCTAGTTCAATCTCGTTACCGGAAAGTCTCTTTACTCGTTTCGTAAAGCTTCATCCCGTAACTAACTTATTAGTCACATTGCTTGCAAGGCTTATAGTGATGAGCATTACCGAGAGGGCCCAAAGATACCTCTTCGATACACAGAGTGAAAAATCCTAATCTCGGTCTATGCCAACTCAACAATCACCTCCGGAGACACCTGTAGAGCATGTTTATAATCACCCAGTTACGTTGTGACGTTTGATAGCACAAAAGGTGTTCCTCCAGTATTCGGGAGTTGCATAATCTCATAGTCAGAGGAACATGTATAAGTCTGAAGAAAGCAATAGCAATAAAACTTATCGATCATTATGCTAACCTAACGGATGGGTCTTGTCCATCACATCATTCTCTAATGATGTGATCCCATTCATAAAATGTCAACACATGTCTATGGTTTGGAAACATAACCATATTTGATTAACGAGCTAGTCTAGTAGAGGCATACTAGGGACCATATGTTTTGTCTATGTATTCACACATGTACTAAGTTTTTGGTTAATACAATTCTAGCATGAATAATAAACATTTATCATGATATAAGGAAATATAAATAACAACTTTATTATTGCCTCTAGGGCAAATTTCCTTCAAATTTTACACCTTGTAACACAGGCAAAAACCCTTTCTTTGACTGATCCATTTTGAACTTCTTCAAAATCTTATCAAGGTATGTGCTTTGTGAAAGTCCAATTAAGTGTCTTGATCTATCTCTATAGATCTTGATGCCCAATATGTAAGCAGCTTCACCGAGGTCTTTCATTGAAAAATTCTTATTCAAGTATCCTTTTATGCTATCCAGAAATTCAGTATCATTTCCAATCAACAATATATCGTCCACATATAATATTAGAAATGCTACAGAGCTCCCACTCGCTGTCTTGTAAATACAGGCTTTCTCCAAAAGTCTGTATAAAACCATATGCTTTGATCACACTATCAAAGCGTATATTCCAACTCTGAGAGGCATGCACCAGTCCATAAATGATCGCCGGAGCTTGCACACTTTGTTAGTGCCCTTTGGATCAACAAAACCTTCTGGTTGGATCATATACAACTCTTCTTTAAGAAATCCATTAAGGAATGCAGTTTTGACATCCATTTGCCAAATTCATAATCATAAAACGCGGCAATTGCTAACATGATTCGTACAGATTTAAGCATCGCTACGGGTGAGAAAGTCTCATTGTAGTCGAGCTTTGTAGAGAGTAACATTATCATCAGCATCAGCCTTCTTCTTGAAGATCCATTTATTTTCTATGGCTTGCCGATCATCGGGCAAGTCCACCAAAGTCCACACTTTGTTCTCATACATGGATCCCATCTCAGATTTCATGGCCTCAAGCCATATCGTGGAATTTGGGCTCATCATTGCTTCCTCATAGTTCGTAGGTTCATCATGGTCTAGTAAAATGACATCCAGAACAGGATTACCGTACCACTCTGGTGCGGATCGTACTCTAGATGACCTACGAGGTTCAGTAGTAATTCGATCCAAAGTTTCATGATCATCATCAGCTTCCTCACTAATTGGTGTAGTAATCACTAAACTAATTTCTGTGATGAACTACTTTCCAATTCAGTAGAAGGTACAATTACCTCATCAAGTTCTACTTTCCTCCCACTCACTTCTTTCGAGAGAAACTCCTTCTCTAGAAAGGATCCATTTTTAGCAACAAATATCTTGCCTTCAGATCTGTGATAGAAGGTGCACCCAATAGTTTCCTTTGGGTATTCTATGAAGACGCACTTCTACGATTTGGGTTCGAGCTTATCAGGTTGAAGCTTTTTCACATAAGCATCGCAGCCCAAAACTTTAAGAAACAACAAGTTTGGTTTCTTGTCAAACCACAGTTCATATGGCGTTGTCTCAACGAATTTTGATGGTGCCCTATTTAACGTGAATGCAGCCGTCTCTAAAGCATAACCCCAAAACGATAGCGGTAAATCGGTAAGAGACATCATAGATCGCACCATATCTAATAAAGTACGGTTACGACGTTCGGGCACACCATTACGCTGTGGTGTTCCAGGTGGCGTTAGCTGTCAAACTATTCCACATTGTTTCAAATGAAGACCAAACTCGTAACTCAAATATTCTCCTCCACGATCAGACTGTAGAAACTTTATTTTCTTGTTACGATGATTTTCCACTTCACTCTGAAATTCTTTGAACTTCTCAAACGTTTCAGACTTATGTTTCATTAAGTAGATATACCCAAATCTGCTCAAATCATCTGTGAAGGTCAGAAAATAGCGATACCCTCCATGAGCTTCAATACTCATTGGACCGCATACATCTGTATGTATTATTTCCAATAAGTCAGTAGCTCATTCCATTGTTCCGGAGAACGGAGTTTTAGTCATCTAGCCCATGAGGCATGGTTCGCAAGCACCAAGTGATTCATAATCAAGTGATTCCAAAAGTCCATCAGCATGGAGTTTCTTCATGCGCTTTACACCAATATGACCTAAACCACAGTGCCACAAATAAGTTGCACTATCATTATCAACTTTGCATCTTTTGGCTTCAATATTATGAACATGTGTATCACCACGATCAAGATTCAACAAAAATATACCACTCAACAAGGGTGCATGACCATAAAAGGTATTACTCATATAAATAGAATAACCATTATTCTCTAATTTAAATGAATAACCGTCTTGCATCAAACAAGATCCAGATATAATGTTCATGCTTAATGCTGGCACCAAATAACAATTACTCCGGTCTAAAACTAATCCTGAAGGTAGATGTAGAGGTAGCGTGCCAACGGCGATCACATCAACCTTGGAACCATTTCTGACATGCATCATCACCTCGTCCTTAGCCAATCTTCGCTTATCTATAGCCCCTGTTTCGAGTTGCAAATATGAGCAACAAAACCAGTATCAAATACCCAGGCGCTACTACGAGCATTAGTAAGGTACGCATAAATAACATGTATATCAAATATACCTTTCACTTTGCCATCCTTCTTATCCGCCAAATACTTGGGCAGTTCCGCTTCCAGTGACCAGTCCCTTTGCAGTAGAAGCACTCAGTTTCAGGCTTAGGTCCAGACTTCGGTTTCTTCCCTTGATCAGCAACTTGCTTGCCGTTATTCTTGAAGTTCCCCTTCTTTCCTTTACCCTTTTTCTTGAAACTAGTGGTCTTGTTAACTATCAACACTTGATGCTCCTTCTTGATTTCTACCTCCGCGGCCTTTAGCACTGCGAAGAGTTCGGGAATCGTCTTGTTCATCCCTTGCATATTATAGTTCATCACGGAGCCTTTATAGCTTGGTGGCAGTGGTTGAAGAACTCTGTCAATGACACTATCATCGGGAAGATTAACTCCCAGCTGAGTCAAGTGGTTATGGTACCCAGACATTCTAAGTATGTGTTCACTGACAGAACTATTCTCCTCCATTCTGCAGTTGTAGAACTTGTTGGAGACTTCATATCTCTCAACTCGAGCATTTGCTTGAAATATTAACTTCAACTCTTGGAACATCTCATATGCTCCATGACGTTCAAAACGTCTTTGAAGTCCCGATTCTAAGCCGTAAAGCATGGTACACTGAACTATCGAGTAGTCATTAGCTTTGCTCTGCCAGACGTTCCTAACGTCAGCAGTTGCGTCTGCAGCAGGCCTTGCACCTAGCGGTGCTTCCAGGACGTAATTCTTCTATGCAGCAATGAGGATAATCCTCAAGTTACGGATCCAGTCCGTGTAATTGCTACCATCATCTTTCAAGTTAGCTTTCGTTAGACATGAATAAACTATCGAGACTAAGTTCATGATAAATTAAAGTTCAATTAATCATATTACTTAAGAACTCCCACTTAGATAGACATCCCTCTAGTCAGCTAAATGATCACGTGATCCGAATCAACCAAACCATGTCCGATCAGCACGTGAGATGGAGTAGGTTTCAATGGTGAACATCACTATGTTGATCATATATACTATATGATTCACGCTCGACCTTTCGGTCTTAGTGTTCCGAGGCCATATCTGCATATGCTAGGCTCGTCAAGTTTAACCTGAGTATTCTACACGTGCAAAACTGGCTTGCACCCGTTGTATGTGAATGTAGAGCTTATCAGACCCAATCATCACATGGTGTCTCGGCACGACGAACTGTAGCAACGGTGCATATTCAGGGAGAACACTTATACCTTGAAATTTAGTAAGGGATCATCTTATAATGCTACCGCCATATTAAGCAAAATAAGATGCATAAAAGATAAACATCACATGCAATAAAAATATGTGACATGATATGGCCATCATCGTCTTGTGCTCATGACCTCCATCACTGAAGCATCGTCATGATCTCCATCGTCACCGACGCAACACCTTGATCTCCTTGATCTCCATCGTAGCATCATTGTCATCTCGCCAACTATTGCTTCTACGACTATCGCTACCGCTTAGTGATAAAGTAAAGCAATTACATGGCGATTGCATTTCATACAATAAAGCGACAACCATATGGCTCCTGCCAGTTGCCGATAACTCTGTTACAAAACATGATCATCTCATACAACAATTTATATCACATCATGTCTTGACCATATCACATCACAGCAAGCCCTGCAAAAACAAGTTAGACATCCTCTACTTTGTTGTTGCAAATTTTACGTGGCTGCTACGGGCTTCTAGCAAGAAGCGTTCTTACCTATGCATCAAAACCACAATGATTTTTTGTCAAGTGTGCTATTTTAACCTTCAAGAAGGACTGGCCGTAGTCAAACTCGATTCAACTAAAGTTGGAGAAACAACCACCTGCCAGCCACCTGTGTGCATAAGCACGTCGGTAGAACCAGTCTCATGAAAGCGGTCATGTAATGTCGGTTCGGGCCGCTTCATCTAACAATACCGCTGAATCAAAGTAAGACGTTAGTGGTAAGCAATATGACTATTATCGCCCACAACTCTTTGTGGTCTATTCATGCATATCACATCTACGCACAGACCTGGCTCGAATGCCACTGTTGGGGAACGTAGTATTTCAAAAAAAAATCCTACGATCACGCAAGATCTATCTATGTTATGCATAGAAATAAGAGGGGAGAGTGTGTCCATGTACCCTCGTAGACCGAAAGCGGAAGCGTTTAGTAACGCGATTGATGTAGTCGAACGTCTTCACGATCCAACCGATCCAAGTACCAAACGTACAACACCTCCGCGTTCAGCACACGTTCAGCTCGATGACGTTCCTCATGCTCTTGATCTAGTTGAGGATGAGGGTGAGTTCCGTCAGCACGACGGCATGGCGATGGTGATGATGATGTTACCGGCGCAGGGCTTCGCCTAAGCATTATGATGGTATGATCGAGGTGTGTAACTGTGGAGGAGGGCACCGCACACGGTTAAGAGAAACTTGTGCGTTCTAGGGTGCCCCCTGCCCCCGTATATAAAGGAGGAGAGGGGGAGACCGACCAACCTTAGAGGGCGCGCCAAGAGGAGGAGTCCTACAAGGACTTCCTAGTCCTAGTAGGATTCTCCTAAAAGGAAGAGAGGGGGAAGGAAGGAGAGGGGGAGGGAGTAGGAAAGGGGGCGCCGCCCCCTTCCCCTAGTCCAATTCGGACTGCTAAAGGGGGGGCAACCCCTTGCGGCCCTCCTCTCTCTCCACTAAGGCCCATGGTGGCCCATTACTTCCCGGTGGGTTCCGATAACCCCTCTGACACTCCGTTTTTACCCGGTACCATTCGGAACTCTTCCGGTGTCCGAATAACATGGTCCAATATATCAATCTTTATGTCTCGACCATTTCAAGACTCCTCGTCACGTCAATGATCTCATCTGAGACTCCGAACAACCTTCGGTCATCAAAACACATAACTCATAATACATATCGTCATTGAACGTTAAGCGTGCGGACCCTACGGGTTCGAGAACTATGTAGACATGACCGAGACACATCTCCGATCAATAACCAATAGCGGAACCTGGATGCTCATATTGGCTCCTACATATTCTATGAAGATCTTTATCGGTTAAACTGCATAACAACATACGTTGTTCCCTTTGTCATCGGTATGTTGCTTGTCCGAGATTCGATCATTGGTATATTCATACCTCGTTCAATATCATTACCGACAAGTCTATTTACCCATTACATAATGCTTCATCCCGCAACTAACTCATTAGTCACATTGCTTGCAAGGCTTATAGTGATGAGCATTACCGAGAGGGCCCAGAGATACCTCTCCGATACACAGAGTGACAAATCCTAATCTCGATCTATGCAAACTCAACAAACACCTTCGGAGACACCTGTAGAGCATCTTCACAACCACTCAGTTACGTTGTGACATTTGATAGTACACAAGGTGTTCCTTCGGTATTCGAGAGTTGCATAATCTGATAGTCCGAGGAACATGTATAAGTCACGAAGAAAGCAATAGCAATAAACTTAACGATCATTATGCTAAGCTAACAGATGGGTCATGTCCATCACATCATTCTCTAATGATGTGATCCCGTTCATCAAATGATAACACATGTCTATGATTAGGAAACATAACCATCTTTGATTAACGAGCTAGTCTAGTAGAGGCATACTAGGGACCATATGTTTTGTCTATGTATTCACACATGTACTAAGTTTCCGGTTAATACAATTCTAGCATGAATAATAAACATTTATCATGATATAAGGAAATATAAATAACAACTTTATTATTGCCTTTAGGGCATATTTCCTTCAGCCCAGCCTGCCACAGATTGTCCAAAAATGTTTGGCCCGGCCCCAGCCGCCGTATGGCACATCGACTCAACTCAACCGTTGCCCGCTACACTAAAAAAATGGGCCTCAAAACGATCCCTGTACCATCAACGAGAGGTTGCTGCAAAACAAATTATCAATCTCATTGATCTTAAGGAGGAAGTTCAACCCCTCTCTAATGTAGAAAAATGTTAAGACAAGTCATTTTTGACTCCTTACAATTAACTATTAAAGAAAAAATGGCCTTTTGGAAGAGTGGCAAAGTTCGCGCTACAATAGGGGGGCGAGGAAAACACACAATATTTTCATGCCGTCGCCTCTCAGCATCTCCAAGAAAATTCAATAACCTCTCTCTTAGCTACTGGGATCGAGTTCCACTCTCGTACACAAAAGGCGGCTATACTAGAAGATCACTTCACAACCATCATCAGATCCTCACCACACACCTACTGGTCTTTTGAGACACATCGATAGTATCCTGAAACCTTGCCACACCTACTCTCCCTAGACCCCCCCTTTACCGACATGGAAATAAAATATGCGTTCCTCCAAATGAACCCACTCGTTAGGCCTGGACCTGATGGCTTCGATCCACTGTTCTAGCAAAAAAATTGGAACATCGTTAAACATCACATCACCTCCTTCATGACTGATTTCCAGAACCTATCAGCCTAGACTGAATTCCTAAACAGAGCACATCTCATACTCCTGCCCAAAAAAGACCATTCTAACACACCTGATGGCTACCGCCCAATCTCTCTCCAAAATTGCCCAATCAAAGTCGTCACAAAAGGTACTCACAAACAAATTAAAACTGTTAATCCCACTGCTTGTGCATGGTTAGACTGGTTTCATCTCGGGGTCATTGCATCGCTGGAAACTTTATTTATGATGCGGACCTCGTCAGTACCTCACTCTAGAAAAGCTCCAACCATGGTCATTACACTAGACTTCAGCAAATCTTTCAACTCTCTGTCCCGGGACTCACTCACATACAATCTACGCGGCCGCGACTTCTCGATTAAATTCTCTGCCTGGGTTAATGATCTCCTAGCAATTGGAAAAATTGTCGTTATGCTAAACGGAATCTCGAGAAACTGGATAAACTGCAAGAATGGCCTCTAACAAGAAGACCCTTTGTCACCCTACCTATTCATCATTGTTGTCGACCTTCTGCAAGAGATGATCCAGCAAGACGGCAACCTATTATATCTCAGCCACCCCCTGTTCTCACACCTGCCGCCAACAATCTTGCAATACGATGATGACACCCTCATCATCGCCAAAGCTTCAACTGAGGCAACGCTATACAACTTAAAAGCATACTCCACAATTTCACTATGGCAGCTGGCCTCACTATAAACTTCACAAAAACAACATTTGTACCTATGCACGTTTGCCCTGACATCGCGGCCAACATTGTGACCACACTACAATGCACAAACCTCAACCTTCCTACATATCTACTTAGGGCTACTCTTAGCACCCACCTGCTTACATATGTATGCGGACGCCTTTCTTCCAATCATCGAACGATGCTGGATTTTTTTTTGACAGGTTGGCAGGAAAAAATTTCTCTAAGGGAGACAGGCTCATCCTACTATCAGATGCCATTGACTCCATCTTGGTCCACTTTATGCCTGTCTTCCTCATCCCGAAAAGTGTCCTAAAAACCCTAGACTCAATTCAGCGAGCCTTCTTTTGAGCCGTAGAGGAAACTTGCACTGGTGCACAATGCTTAATTGCCTGGAAAAAATGTATGCAAACCCAAAAAGTTTGGAGGTTTAGGCATGTAAAACCAACATCAGCAGAATAAATGTTCCTGATGAAATTCGTGTTGGAAATATGCCCTAGAGGCAATAATAAAATGGTTATTATTATATTTTCTAGTTCGTGATAATTGTCTATTGTTCATGCTATAATTGTATTAACTAGAAACCGTAATACATGTGTGAATACATAGACCACAACATGTCCCTAGTGAGCCTCTAGTTGACTAGCTCGTTGATCAATAGATGGTTATGGTTTCCTGACCATGGACATTAGATGTCATTGATAACGGGATCACATCATTAGGAGAATGATGTGATGGACAAGACCCAATCCTAAGCATAACACAAGATCGTGTAGCTCGTTTGCTAAGAGCTTTTCTAATGTCAAGTATCATTTTCTTAGAACATGAGATTGCGCAACTCCCGGATACCGTATGACTTTGGGTGTACCAAACGTCACAACGTAACTGGGTGACTATAAAGGTGCACTACAGGTATCTCCGAAAGTGTCTATTGGGTTGGCACGAATCGAGACTGGGATTTGTCACTCCGTATGACGGAGAGCTATCTCTGGGCCCACTCGGTAATGCATCATCATAATGAGCTCAATGTGACTAAGTAGTTAGTCACGGGATCATGCATTACGGAACGAGTAAAGTGACTTGCCGGTAACGAGATTGAATGAGGTATTGGGATACCGACGATCGAATCTCGGGCAAGTAACATACCGATTGACAAAAGGAATTGTATACGGGATTGATTGAATCCAGGACATCGTGGTTCATCCGATGAGATCATCGTGGAACATGTGGGAGCCAACATGGGTATCCAGATCCTGATGTTGGTTATTGGCCAGAGAACGTCTCAGTCATGTCTGCATGGTTCCCAAACCCGTAGGGTCTACACACTTAAGTTTTGGTGACGCTAGAGTTGTTATGGGGAATAGTATGTGGTTACCAAAGGTTGTTCGGAGTCCCGAATGAGACCCCGGACGTCACGAGGAGTTCCGGAATGGTCCGGAGGTGAAGATTTATATATGGGAAGTCCAGTTTAAGTCGCCGGAATGGTTTCGGGGTTATCGGTATTGTACCAGGACCACCGAAAGGTGTCCGGGGGTCCACCGGGTGGGGCCACCTGCCCCGGGGGACTTGATGGGCTGAATATGGGAGGGAACCAGCCCCTAGTGGGCTGGTGCGCCCCTCCCCAAGGGCCCAAGGCACCTAGGGTTGGAAACCCTAGGGGAGGGGGGCGCCTCCACCTTGCTTGGGGGGCAAGTCTCCCCCTCCTGGTCGCCGCCCCCCCCTTCTAGATGGGATCTAGAGGGGCCTGCCCCTCTCCCCTTCACCCTATAAATAGAGGGGGTGGAGGGCTGCAACACCCTTGCTTTTGGCGCAGCCCCTCCCTCCTCCAACTCTTCCTCCTCCTACGTAGTGCTTGGCGAAGCCCTGGAGGAATACCACGAGCTCCACCACCACCATGTCGTCGTGCTGTCGGAGTTCTCCCTCAACTTCTCCTCTCCCCTTGCTGGATCAAGAAGGAGGAGATGTCCCCGGGCTGTACGTGTGTTGAACGCGGAGGCGCCGTCCGTTCGGCGCTAGATCGGATCTTCCGCGATTTAAATCGCCACGAGTACGACTCCATTAACCGCGTTCTTGTAATGCTTCCGCTTAGCGATCTTCAAGGGTATGGAGATGCACTCCCTCTCTCTCTTGTTGCTAGAACCTCCATAGATTGATCTTGGTGTTGCGTAGAAAATTTTGAATTATTGCTACGTTCCCCAACAGTGGCATCATGAGCTAGGTCTATTGTGTAGATTCTATGCACGACTAGAACACAAGTTGTTGTGGGCATTGATTTTGTTCAATATGCTTACCGTTACTAGTCCTATCTTGTTTCGACGGTATTGTGGGATGAAGCGGCCTGGACCGACCTTACACGTACACTTACGTGAGACAAGTTCCACCGACTGACATGCACTTGTTGCATAAGGTGGCTAGCGGGTGCCAGTCTCTCCCACTTTAGTCGGATCAGATTTGATGAAAAGGGTCCTTATGAAGGGTAAATAGCAATTGGCATATCACGTTGTGGCTTTGCGTAGGTAAGAAACGTTCTTGCTAGAAACCCGTAGCAGCCACGTAAAACATGCAACAACAATTAGAGGACGTCTAACTTGTTTTTGCAGGGTATGCTATGTGATGTGATATGGCCAAAAGAATGTGATGAATGATATAAGATGTATGAGATTGATCATGTTCTTGTAATAGGAATCACGACTTGCATATCAGTGAGTATGACAACCGGCAGGAGCCATAGGAGTTGTCTTAATTTATTGTATGACCTGCGTGTCATTGAACAACGCCATGTAATTACTTTACTTTATTGCTAACCGTTAGTCGTAGTAGTAGAAGTAATAGTTGGCGAGACAACTTCATGGAGACACGATGATGGAGATCATGATGATGGAGATCATGGTGTCATGCCGGTGACGAAGGTGATCATGCCGCGCTTCAAAGATGGAGATCAAAGGCGCAAGATGACAATGGCCATATCATGTCACTTTATGATTTGCATGTGATGTTTGTCATGTTTACATCTTATTTGCTTAGAACGACGGTAGCATAAATAAGATGATCCCTCACTAAAATTTCAAGAAAGTGTTCCCCCTAACTATGCACAGTTGCGGAAGTTCGTTGTTTCGAAGCATCACGTGATGATCAAGTGTGATAGATTCTAACATTCGCATACAACAGGTGTAAGCCAGATTTACACACGCGAAACACTTAGGTTGACTTGACGAGCCTAGCATGTACAGACATGGCCTCGGAACACAAGAGACCGAAAGGTCGAACATGAGTCGTATAGTAGATACAATCAACATGGAGATGTTCACCGATGATGACTAGTCCGTCTCACGTGATGATCGGACACGGCCTAGTTGACTCACATCATGTATCACTTAGATGACTAGAGGGATGTCCATCTGAGTGGGAGTTCATTAAATTAGATGAACTTAATTATCATGAACATAGTCAAAAGGTCTTTGCAAATTATGTCGTAACTTGTACTTTAGTTCTACTATTTTAGATATGTTCCTCGAGAAAATTTAGTTGAAAGTTGATAGTAGCAATTATGCGGACTAGGTCCGTAAACTGAGGATTATCCTCATTGCTACGCAGAAGGCTTATGTCCTTAATGCACCGCTCGGTGTGTTGAACCTCGAACATCGTATGTGGATGTTGCGAACATCTGGCATACATGTTTTGATGACTACGTGATAGTTCAGTAATGTTAAATTGTTTATAATTGAGGCGCCATGACCTGCTTTTTGGCTAGATATTTGGCTACACCAAAAAACACTCACTGCTCTGCTTTCTGCCTCTACTCACACACCACTACACCACTCGCTTGCGTGCCTGCTGTTTTTAATCACGGTTTAGAATCCATCATGCGGAATCGCCTAACATATAATACTGCTACCAAGTTATGCTCTTTGTTGTTGCTATTACAGGACTGCCGTCGCAAGCTCCCTCTGCCCAGGATGTGGGTTCGATGGTGAAACCAACTCGCTCATTTTGATCGATTGCCCGCTCGCGCAGCGAATATCGCAAAGGATTGGCTTCTCACTTACTGACAACATTGACGAACTTTGGGATTGCCGCCTACCTCTCCACATGGATGCAACGATCTGGAACTCCATGCTTCTCATAATCCTATGGAAGATATGTGACTTGACGAATGCTATGACCTTCAGACAACAAAATCACCACATTGTCTTTCCCCTCAAGCGAATCATTGAAGACCTGATTCTATGGACACACCGGATGAAGAAACCGAAACAAAAATAGGCCGCCTCCTTATGAGGTTCTGATGTAGGGCGGAACCCTAAGTGGTCGATCTTTCATGTTTGGAGGGATCCTAAGGGGAATCACGAAGAACACGCGGAAGAACTCGAGGGAAGAAACACGGGGAGAATAAGAGAGAACACTAAACCGACATAGAATCAATCACACGAGTGCTAGATCACCGACAACATAGAGTGACATAAGATCCACGTTCAACAAAGGTAAGGATACAAATGAACCGTTCTTCTCCGTACGGAGGTCTTGAGGGTCTTCCCTAGAAAGGGGTCTTGAATCCGCTTGGGGGATCTTCTCCGAAGAGGTCCTGAGCTCCAAGGAGAAGTAGCCAAGTGGATGAGCAAGGCTCTCACACAAAATATGAGCTAAACCTATGCTAACCCTCACTAGGAGGTGGGGGCGTCCTATTTATAGTCTTAGTGCAAAAGGAGGTCAAAGTGAAGGGGTACAAGGGCTCCAGCCCGCGGGCGTGGTCACTCAGGGGTCGAACGTCCGGAAGGCGTCGGACGTCCGGAGGCTCGGGACGGTCCGGACATCCGGCAGGGCTCGGGCGTCCGTAGAATCAGCTCGGTCGTAGACGCGTCGGACGTCCGGAGGGGGTCGGTCGTCCGGAGCTTCGTGACGGTCCGGACGTCCGGAAGTCGTCGGTCGTCCGTAGATTTCTCTCGGGTGCTTGTCGTCCGGTCGTCCGGTCCGCCTTGGACGTCAGTAGATTTGGTTCGGGTGACGAAGTACCGGACGTCCGGAAGGCTCGAACGTCCGTGTCCTGGAACTCGTCGGACGTTCGGACTTGGTCGGTTGTCCGACGCCTGTAGCTTCAGCAGCATATCTTCTTCTTCTTCAACATGCTTGGGGTCCTCGTCGTCTTGGCTCTTGCAAGTAGTCATTCCTTGGCTCACCTCCATGTACCTGATTACACATAGAGTTTCCGAATGAGGTAGTAGCCATGTCTCGTGAGTAGGAAGAGGGAGTTTGGAGAGGAGCCAGTTCACCTTATCTTCGATAGCCTTAGCTCGGGCTCTTGTCATGGGTCCAAGTGGTGTTGAGGGAGATGTAGGCACGTCCATGGGGATGAGTGAGGGATGCTCCGCATCAGGTTCCTACCTCTCGTCATGATTACACGTGGTTATATAATTCTCCTTTGTAATCCATCAATAGATGGATTCCAAAATTAAGAAATATATTAGGTGGGGAGCTCTGCCCCGTGATTTTCAAAAAATAAAATAAAATTCAGGCATAGACATCTACATCTGTTAGCTTGAGTGTGTTCTTTGTACTGCCATAATATGTGATATAAAGTAGATCTGAAGTTCTTTATTTTATTTTATAAAATAATCTGAGACTCAAACTCTGTAGAATGGCTACAAAAATCCTATGACCGACCTCAGACTCGAATCGAAAACCCGGACCCAAACGCAGACTCAAATCGTTGTAGCGTGCTAGAACCTTGAAAGGTCCATCGGCGGGAGGTAGAAGCTTGGACTTGCGTTCGTCGGGGAAGCGGTCCTTGCGAAGATGTAGCCACACTAGATCACCAATGTTGAATACCATGGGTTGCTTGTTGATGTTGAGCTTGGTCGCTAGTCGTTGTACTTGGCGCTCGATGGTGTGCCTTGTATCTTCATGCATCTTCTTGATGTAGCTTGCACGAGCACTTGCGTCGAGGTTGGTTCGCTCTTGTAGAGGAAGAGTAGAATGTCCAATGGGGACAAAGGGTTGAAGCCATAGACGACCTCGAAGGGGGAATTGCCGGTCGTGGAATGTCTTGCACGGTTGTAGGCGTACTCGGCGATGGGTAGACACGCCTCCCACTCCTTGATGTTCTTCTTGATCAACACGCGAAGTAGAGTGGAGAGTGTATGGTTCGTCACCTCCGTTTGGCCGTCGGTTTGAGGATGGTATGCCGAAGAGAACAATAGCTTGATTCCGAGCTTGGCACATAGGGTCTTACAAAAGTAACTCAAGAACTTGATGTCTCGGTCCGAGACAATCGTCTTTGGTACTCCATGAAGTCGCAAGATTTCCCTACAAAAGAGATTGGCAATATGTGAAGCATCGTCTATCTTGTTGCAAGGAATGAAATGTGCCATCTTAGAAAATCAGTCCACAACAACAAAGATGGAATCCTTGCCATTTTGAGTTCTAGTCAAACCAAGTACAAAATCCATGCTAATGTCTTCCCAAAGTTGATAAGGAATAGGAAGGGGCATGTAAAGACCATGGGATTGAGCTTTTGACTTAGCTTTGAGACATGTAGAGCAACGGTTGGTGAAGCGTGAGACATCACGAAACATCTTGGGCCAAAAGTAGTTCTTGGAGAGCGTGGTGAAAGTCTTGTCGTGTCCAAAGTGTCCCATTAGTCCGCCTCCATGAGCCTCTTGCAAAAGGAGTAAACGAAGAGAAGACTCGGGAATGCAAAGTTTGTTAGCTTTCATAAGATAATCATCCTTTATGTAGTATTGTTCCCAAGACGTGTGTGTCAAACACTTAGCATAAGGAGTATCAAAAGAAGGATCATGCTCATACAAGTCTTTTATATGCTCAAAACCAATAACATTCAACTCAAGTTTAGTGACAAGCGTGCATATGCGTGAAAGTGCATCCACAACTACATTTTCCTTACCCTTAATGTACTTGATCACATAAGGAAAAGATTCAATAAATTCACTCCATTTGGCATGACGCTTGTTTAACTTAGTTTGGCCTTTTAAGTACTTAAGCATTTCATGATCGGTATGGATGACAAATTCATGAGGTCTAAGATAATGTTCCCAAACATGTAGCACACGCACTAAAGCATACAATTCTTTGTCATAGATGGGATAATTAAGTTGAGCACCGGAGAGTTTTTCACTAAAATAAGCAATGGCTCGTTTTGCTTGCATCAAAACTCCGCCAATTCCGGTACCACTTGCATCACAATGAACCTCAAAAGTTTTGTCAAAGTTGGGCAAAGCAAGAATCGGATCATGAGTAAGTAAAGACTTGAGCTCATCAAAAGCGGTGGATTGCAAAGAGCCCCAAACAAAAGGAGCATTCTTCTTACTCAAAGCATGTAAAGGAGCGGCAATTGTGCTAAAGTTTTTCACAAAACGGCGGTAAAATCCTGCAAGACCAAGAAAACTTCTCACTTGTTGCAAATTGGTGGGTTGGGGCCAAGTTTTAATCACCTTAATCTTAGTTTCATCAACATGGACACCCTTGGAAGAGACAACAAAACCCAATGTCGGTGTCAAAACCGGCGGATCTCGGGTAGGGGGTCCCGAACTATGCGTCTAGGCGGATGGTAACAGGAGACAAGGGACACGATGTTTTACCCAGGTTCGGGCCCTCTTGACGGAGGTAAAACCCTACATCCTGCTTGATTAATATTGATGATGTGTGTTACAAGAGTGGATCTACCACGAGATCAAGGAGGCTAAACCCTAGAAGCTAGCCTATGGTATGATTGTTGTTCGTCCTATGGACTAAAGCCATCCGGTTTATATAGACACCGGAGAGGGCTAGGGTTACATAGAGTCGGTTACAATGATAGGAAATCTACATATCCGTATCGCCAAGCTTTCCTTCCACGCCAAGGAAAGTCCCGTCTGGACACGGGACGAAGTCTTCAATCTTGTATCTTCATAGTCTTGGAGTCCGGCCGATGATGATAGTTCGGCTATCCGGACACCCCTAGTCCGGAACTCCCTCAGTAGCCCCTGAACCAGGCTTCAATGATGACGAGTCCGGTGTGCATGTTGTCTTCGGCATTGCAAGGCGGGTTCTTCCTCCGAATAATTTATAGAAGATTGTGAACACCAGAATAGTGTCCGGCTCTGCAAAAATAAATTCCACGCACCACCGTAGAGAGAATAACATTACACAAGTTCAATCTGCTGACGTATTTTGTGGCGTGACGTCATACCACTACCAAGCCATTACCCAAATTGTTTTTACTGTTCCACCTCCGCGCGTTTAGCGAAGTGGTTTCCTTGGCATGTCTTGTCGAAGCAGAGATCGTGTTCCCCTTATTCCGGCATTCCCATCAATACGGACGTGGGTAACCCAGCCGCGCCATTGATTGTGACGCTTGGGAGATAAGCGAGTTTTACCAGGCCGGTGGGGACACATGTTTTTGTCCGCCCATATAAGGGGATAAAGATCCAACCCTTTTACCTGCGCCTTCTTCCTCCTTGGCTTATCCATCTCCGCGAACTCGAGCTCCAGCGCCCAAGTCCGCACTTCTCACCTCAACCTTCTCCAACTATGTCCGGAGCGGGAGGCAAGTGGATGGCCTCCTCCATCACGGAGGGGCAGATCCAGAAGCCGCGCGACGCCGGATATTTGTCCAGCGACATCGCGCATCGGCTCCCCGACGAGGGAGAGCTCATCCCCACCCCCAGGCCCCATGAGAGGGTAGTATTTCTTCCCCATTTCCTCCACGGACTGGGCTTCCCACTTCATCCCTTTGTCCGGGGGCTCATGTTCTACTACGGCCTAGATTTCCATGATCTGGCCCCGAATTTCATCCTCAACATCTCAGCGTTTATCGTCGTGTGCGAGGCCTTCCTCTGCATCCAGTCCCACTTCGGCTTGTGGCTCAAGACCTTCAGTGTCAAGCCGAAGGTTGTGAAGGGCAGCCAAGCGGAGTGCGGAGGCACCATGGTGGGCAGGATGTCCCATGTTACGTGGCTGGAGGGCACTTTCGTGGAAACCATTAAGGGGTGGCAATCGGGATGGTTCTACATCACCGAGCCGTGTGGCCCTGATTGGGCAGCGGCCCCCGAATTCAGATCCGGCATCCCTACACGGCTCACCTCCTGGAAAGAGAGTGGCCGGATCTGGGGGGATTCGGAGGAGCTGACTGGACTCCAAGCCTGTATCCAGAAGCTGGTGGACAAGAAGCTCAAGCTTGTCAACGTAGTCCAGGTCATGCTCATCTGCCGGATTCTCCCGTGCCAACGACGGGGCTTCAACATGTGGGAGTTCGATCCGGCGCTGCACCAGACTCTGAGCGGGCTCTTCGACAGTATGTACGAAGATGTCTGGAAGGTGCTGTTCAAAGGCGTCGAGGCTCCCGCATCCGCTACCGAAGATCGCGGATTCCGCTCGCAGCGTCCAGCTGACGAGGTAAGTGATTTCGCCACTTGTTTTCCATAGTTTGACTCTATGCAGGATCTAAACTCCCTTTACCTTTGACAGGACTGGCTGGCGAAGGCCGAACGGACTATCTGTCCGGCCCCATTGCCAGAGGATCCAGCGGACGCCCGCCTAACGGGGCTGCTGGCTCCGGCACCCCACGTGGTGCCGGAGAAGAAGGCCAAGAAGAAGGCCACGGGGACTCAGAAGAGTTCCCGTTTTCAGGTGCTATCGGATGATGAATCCGAGGCCGACTCCTCCCACCAAGGCGAGGAGGAGAAGAAGAAAGCCTCTCCCCCAGCGGGGGGAGGGAAGAAAAGGAAGGCCTCCCCAACAAGGGAGGCCGAGGGGTCCAAGAAGGGAAAAACTCTTCCCCCGGGCTGCTCCGCCAACGCTAGTGACGACGACGAGGACTGGCCTCCAAGGGCCAAGCCCCTGGCGAGATCGTAAGTATCCGGACTCCCGAATAACTTCGAGGTTTTTATTTTTCGCCACATAATGTCTTTCTAATGCTGCATACAACCCTGCAGTCCGCCTAAAGATGATCTTCCCGCTTCATCGAGCGGGTCCTTAGGTGCATCGGGTATGGATTCTCTTCTGACTGCCTCCACCCCCCGTGACGCGGACGATGCCGAGGTGGGATCCCAGGAAGGGACCCACCAGGAGGAGAGGGCCCCGGAGGTGTCGCAGGGCAACCTCCTGGACTTTGCACCGGACTCGGCCCCGGAACCCACAGTGGCTCCGGAGTCTGGCGGGCGACCGCTTCGTAAGAAGAGCAAGACCGTGACGCCGACAGCCTCCATCCAACCGGAGGCGCCGGATAGCTTGCTGGAGGCGCTCAATGGCGCCTCCATCGAAGAGGAACACCGCACCGTTATGAGTGCGGTGATTCAGAAGGTGCAGCTCGCCAAGAGCGGGCTAACCGAAGCCTGCAGCAGCCTTCTAACAGGATTTGAGGTAAGAATTTCAATATGTATAAAATGGTACCGCATAGACAGTAGCCCCTGATGCTCGGTTCGGTGTTCGGAAAGAAAAGTCGAACAGAGGATCTAAAAAGATATATGCAGGAGTCATAATAAATATGTCAATATGTGATTGCAGGCTGTGTTGCTGACCTCTGCCGCACTGACTGCGGAGGTCAATACTTTGAAGGAAAACCTCGAGCGGTCCAAGAACAAGCTCGGCCGTGCCAAGAAGCAGCTCAAGGACAAGGAAGGTGAGTAACACCTTATTAAAATTGTACCTTATAGAAAAGGATTTTGGTTGCAAAAAAGAATGACAAGGATAACGTGGGTATTGCAGGGGCCACTAACGAGGTGGCGACCCTGAAAGAGGCGGTGGCCGCGGCCGAACGCAATGCGGCTGCGGAGCGCACCGAGCGATAGAAGCAGGAGGCGCGGGTGGCGGAGGTACAGCAAGAGCTCCAGGATCTCGTGAAAAAACATGAGAGCCTGGAGCGTGACTCGAAGACTCGAGAGTCTGAGCTTGCAACGGCTCTTGAGAGTGCCAAAGCCGCTAAGGCCGAAGCCTACAAGGCCCTCCAGGAGATTGAGGCGGTGAAGAAAATAGCAGCGGGTAAGGCATTTTTCATGCAAAGTAAGCATGTGAGTGTTAATTACATGTTGCTTACCCGAATTTGGAGCTCTCCAGGAGCGTTCGCAGATTTTCCTCGCAGCGTGTCCGATGCTGCCGCATTCTACCAGGCCGAGGAGGGGAGCTCGACGGAGAAGGTCTTCTGGCCTCAGTATGATGAGGCCGGACATCCGGTGCCCCTTAGCGACCAGCTAAAGCAGCTGGTCGAGTTCCACAAGGCGGCCGAACAGGCCATGAAGGGCCTCATAGTTCGGCTGTGGCCTAAGGAGGCCATGCCTAGGAGCTACTTCGGCCTGGTGCGATGGTTGGTGGATGCGTGCCCGTGGGTTGAAGTCATCAAGCACTCCGCCTGTATTGAGGGTGCCCGTCGGGCCCTTGCCCGCGCAAAGGTGCACTGGGGCAAGATGGATGCCCAGAAGCTTGTGACGGACCTGCCACCAGAGGGCAAGGAGCATCGCACGCCCGAGATGTATTATAAAAGTGTGCTGAAGGGCGCCCGCACTATTGCGGGGGAGTGCTCCAAAGATGTAATTTTTGAGTAGACTCGCATTTTGTTATCCTGTGCGCTGAAAACTTAGTTCATATGCGCTAAGAAACACTTGTTAATTTAAAATATTACCTTTTGTGCGGCTGTTTATCAAATCTGAGAGATGGCAAGTCGTCGGCTTCAGCCCCCATGCCACGAGTGCTGGGGTGTTCGGGATAAACTTGAGCAGTCTTGTTCCCATTTTTGGGTCCATCTAGGGAGGCGCTCAACACAGCGAACAAGGCAACCGGACTTATAATGCTTGAACACTCTCACTTAGCCATAGAATTCTATAATTTTAAATTTCGGCGAAGCCCCTAGTCTTCGGAAGGCCGAATTTGGGGCGCTATCCACGCCTGGGCCGGACAAGATCCGGCTCCTCGCTCTAAGCGGCATAAGTCTTTAAGGACTCGCAAAAACCTCTCGAACAGCGACCGGCTCTCGCCTCATCATGACAGTCAGTTTTAGCTTTCTCCACTGAGGCGTTAACCCAGCTCAACTGGGGCGCAATCGCAGTGGTTCTCCCAGTGCTACCTTAGCCGATACAACGGAACGTAAGGTACCAAAACATGGGAGCCGGGCAAACCCAACTATTGACCCAAGACATGATTCGGAGCCGATGCATATAATGCTATAAGTCCGGGGTGCCGCACTTGTGAAAGTGTTCGGACTTATCACACCATGATGCGGGAAACATAAGCCCCTGGTGTGTTTTAACCGTACCAAAGTGTACGGATGCGACATGTCGTAAATGAACATATGTATGAAAAAGAAATGCAATTATAAGCAAAAAGGTGTTGCATTGTTTTATTCAATAAGTGCTGCTATGAATGCAGAACGATACAAATAGTGTGATAAGCAAGGGATGGGACTGTTAAACATGTCCCCCTCCAGGGGTAGGCTGCGGATTGGTGTATAAAAATGCTCGTAATGGAGACCACTTGTATATTCGTTGTAGCCTTTATCCTTCCCTGGCTGTTGCATCATGAGTTCGGCAGGTCTGCTGCCGGACAGGGCCTCTGACGAACGGAGTCCTGTGAGTAAAAAATAAAAGGTAAAAAGAAAAAAAGGAACGACACACTTGAGAGCCCCTGGTGTGGTTGAGCTGCAGTCTGGGCTTATCGTGGTCGTGTCCCTCTCCCCATGCCCATGGTATCTTCAGAGCGTAATGGTGTACGCGAAGGACCTGTTTGGACGTTTTGCAGGGGCTGGGGTTGGGGCCGCACTGCTACGCGTGCTCGGAACGTGCCAGGTGGTCTTGTTGGAGGTTACTCCGGGCGCGCTTAGATATGTCCGGCCGCTTAACGGCCGGACTCGAAAATTGCCTTAAGAGGCTGCATTGTACTTCTGCCGCAAGAGCCGCTGTATGTTCCTCCATTCGGAGAGAACGTTCAGTGTTTCCGTTGACCGTGATGACTCCTCGAGGGCCTGGCATCTTGAGCATTAGGTATGCGTAGTGCGGCACCGCGTTGAACTTTGCAAACGCGGTATGTCCGAACAAGGCATGATAGCCGCTGCGGAACGGGACTATGTCGAAGATTAACTCCTCGCTTCGGAAGTTATCCGGGGATCCGAAGACCACTTCCAGTGTAACTGAGCCTGTACAATTGGCTTCTACACCTGGTATGACGCCTTTAAAGGTCGTCTTGGTAGGTTTAATCCTTGAGGGGTCTATGCCCATTTTGTGCATTGTATCCTGATAGAGCAGGTTCAGGCTGCTGCCGCCGTCCATCAGGACTCTGGTGAGGTGAAATCCATCGACGATTGGGTCTAAGACCAATGCGGCGAATCCGCCGTGGCGGATGCTGGTGGGGTTGTCCCTTCGGTCAAAAGTGATCGGGCAGGAGGACCATGGATTGAACTTCGGGGCGACTGGCTCCATCGCGTATACATCCCTGAGTGCACGCTTCCGCTCCCTTTTGGGTATGTGCGTTGCGTATATCATGTTCACCGTCCGCACCTGTGGGGGGAAACCCTTCTGTCCTCTATTGTTCGGCGGTCGGGTCTCTTCCTCGTCATCGCTATGCAGCCCCTTGTCATTGTTTTCGGCAATTAACTTGCCTGCCTGCTTGAATACCCAACAGTCCCTGTTAGTGTGGTTGGCTGGTTTTTCGGGGGTGCCGTGTATCTGGCACGAGCGGTCGAGTATTCGGTCCAAATTGGACCGACCCGGAGTAGTTCTTTTGAATGGCTTTTTCTGCTGACCGGGTTTAGAGCCTCTGAATCCAGCATTGACTGCCGTATCCTCACTATTGTCGCCATTGATGCGGCGCTTGTTTTTGTTACGACACGACCTGCCATTTCGGTCCTTGAAATCCGGACTGCCAGAATTTTTGCTGAGGTTGTTGCTGCGTGCTAGCCAGCTATCCTCACCCGCGCAGAAGCGGGTCATGAGTGATGTGAGGGCTGCCATGGATTTCGACTTTTCCTGTCCCAGGTGCCGGGCAAGCTACTCGTCGCGGATGTTATGCTTGAAGGCCGCGAGGGCCTCCGCATCCGGACAGTCGACGATTTGGTTTTTCTTGTTTAAGAACCGTGTCCAGAATTGTCTGGCCGATTCGTCTGGCTGCTGAATTATGTGGCTTAGGTCATCAGCGTCTGGTGCTCGCACATACGTGCCTTGGAAGTTATCGAGGAATGCGGCTTCCAGGTCTTCCCAACTCCCAATTGACTCTGCTGGCAAGCTGTTAAGCCAATGCCGGGCTGGTCCTTTAAGCTTGAGGGGGAGATATTTGATGGCGTGAAGATCGTCACCGCGGGCCATGTGGATGTGAAGAAGATAGTCTTTGATCCAAACCGCGGGGTCTGTTGTGCCATCGTAAGATTCGATATTCACGGGTTTAAACCCTTCGGGGATTTGATGATCCATTACTTCATCTGTGAAGCATAGTGGGTGTGCGGCGCCTCTGTACTGGGCGATATCACGACGGAGCTCAAAAGAGCTTTGTCTGTTTTGTTCGGCCCGGCCGGACTTACTGTGTCCGGCGCAACGGTTGTCGTCACGTACCGTGGGGCGCCCACGCGATCCATAGATTGATCTTGATTGTCTTGCCTTATCCTCCAATATATCTCGCAAGTCCGGAGCGTTCCCCTGTGGCCTTGTGCTTTTTGAGCGATGCCGGGGTACGGGTCTAGTGAAGGGCCTAGAGGCCTCTCTGTCGCGACCACGGGGTGGTCGGTCAGCCGTATTGTCTCCTGGTGATGCGGGTTCATACGCTTCCTCCTCTAATCGGGGGAGCAGCTTGCGTTTAGGGTAGCTTTTGGAGGGGCGTTCGAGCTCATGCTCTTCAGCCGCGAGGACTTCAGTCCATCTGTTAGCTAGCAGATCTTGATCAGCTCTAAGCTGTTGCTGCTTTTTTTTGAGGCTGTTCGCCGTGGCCATAAGCCTGCGTTTAAAACGCTCTTGTTCGACGGGATCCTCAGGCACGACGAATTCATCGTCGTCGAGACTTGCTTCGTCTCCAGAGGGAGGCATATAATCCTCTACCTCTTCTTCTGTCGCTCTCTCATGAGGGCTGGCGTCTCCATCCTCCTGTGCTGGGTCTTGCTGGAGTGGGTTGTCTTCGGCACTGTCCGGTGTATTATTATCTCCGGTGCCGGAATCTTCATTCTTGCTGTGGCGGGATTTAGAGCGGCGCCGCTGACGCCGGCGCTTGGGCTGTTTCTTGGAGGGGTCATCCTCCTCTGTTCCTTCACCATTCCCATCCTTTGGGATATCCACCATGTATATGTCATATGATGAGGTGGCTTTCCAGTGCCCGGTCGGCGCTGGTTCTTGGTCGTCTCCAGCATCGTCGTCCATACCGTCGATGTCTTCGGAGTCGTAGTCTAGCATGTCGGTTAGATCGTCGACAGCGGCTACCAAGTGGGTGGTGGGTGGGCTTTGAATTTCTTCGTCGTCCGCATCCCAACCGTCCTGACCGCAGTCCGGCCAGGGCTCTCCTGATAACGAGAGATATTTTAGCGAACTCAAGATGTCGCCGAAAGGTGAGTGTTGAAAGATGTCCGCTGCGGTGAACTCCATGATCGGCGCCCAATTGGATTCAATCGAAGGGGCGCGGGAGGTTCGGAGTCCGGCAAGGAGTCCGGCACCTCGGAGTCACGAGCTTTATGAGGGACAAGGTCGGTGTTCGGCTCTATCGCCATAGAGGTTGCAGCCCCCGAGGCGGTGTCTAGCCATCCGTCCTCGATCTGCGCAGCCGGCTCCGAATTGAAGATCGGAGCGGGTTCGAGTGCGGCCTCCAGGGTACTGTCCAGCTGCAGAGCTAAATCATGCTCGCCGTGACAGTGCGGCACGCTCGGCTGTGGCTCGAATCCATTGAGGATCAAGTCCCCGCGGATGTCAGCTGTGAAGTTCAAACTTCCAAATCTGACCTGACGGCCAGGGGCGTAGCTTTCGATCTGCTCCAGATGGCCAAGCGAATTGGCCCGCAGTGCGAAGCCGCCGAATACGAAGATCTGTCCGGGGAGAAAGGTCTCACCCTGGACTGCGTCGTTGATGATGGTCGAAGAAGCCATCGAGCATATCAGTGACGACAGAGGAACTCTCAATGAAAGCACCAATGTCGGTGTCAAAATCGGCGGATCTCGGGTAGGGGGTCCCGAACTGTGCGTCTAGGCGGATGGTAACAGGAGACAAGGGACACGATGTTTTACCCAGGTTCGGGCCCTCTTGATGGAGGTAAAACCCTACGTCTTGCTTGATTAATATTGATGATGTGTGTTACAAGAGTGGATCTACCATGAGATCAAGGAGGCTAAACCCTAGAAGCTAGCCTATGGTATGATTGTTGTTCGTCCTATGGACTAAAGCCATCCGGTTTATATAGACACCAGAGAGGGCTAGGGTTACACAGAGTCGGTTACAATGGTAGGAAATCTACATATCCGTATCGCCAAGCTTGCCTTCCACGCCAAGGAAAGTCCCATCCGGACACGGGACGAAGTCTTCAATCTTGTATCTTCATAGTCTTGGAGTCCGGACGATGATGATAGTTCGGCTATCCGGACACCCCCTAGTCCGAAACTCCCTCACCCAAGAAACCCACTTTGTCAACACCAAAAGTGCATTTTTTCAAGTTCGCATAAAGGCTTTCTTTTCGGAGGGTTTGCAACACAGATTTAACATGAGTAATGTGCTCTTTCATGGTTTTGCTAAACACAAGGATATCATCAAAGTAAACCACAACGAAGACTCCAATGTAAGGTCTAAGCACATGATGCATAAGACGCACAAACGTTCCGGGTGCTTCCGACAAACCCATGGGCATCACTAACCACTCATATAAGCCAAATTTTGTTTTGAAAGCGGTTTTCCATTCATCACCTTCTTGAATGCGGATTTGATAATAGCCACTTTTAAGATCAATTTTGGAGAAAAAGTTGGCTCCGCTAAGTTCATCAAGCATATCATCTAAGCGAGGAATGGGATGCCTATATCGAACGGTAATGGCGTTTATGGGTCTACAATCGGAACACAAGCGGAAACTTCCATCGGGCTTAGGCACAAGTATAACGGGAACGGCACATGGGCTTAAGCTTTCACGTACATGACCGTTGTCGACGAGTTGTTGTACTTGCCATTGAATATCCTTGGTTTTTTCGGGATTGACACGGTATGGAGCTTTGTTTGGAAGTGGCACTCCGGGAATGAGGTCGATTCGATGTTCAATGCCTCGTAGTGGGGGTAGACCCAGAGGTAGCTTATCGAGGAAAACATCTTTGAATTCCTGCAAAAGAGATTGAAACACTGAAGGTAGCTCGTGAGAGGTGTTAGTTGTTGGCTCTCCATCTTTGCACACAAGGACGAAGTGCATCACAGTCGATGGGTTCTCACACACTTCTCTTACCTCACTTTTGGTGGCAAATAGGATGAGGTTTTTCTCTCTAGGCGAAGAGGCGCTCATATTTGGCTTGTGGCTCTCACTCACTTTTGGGTGTGTCACTTTTTCACTCTTCTCTCCATGATTGGTGGCTTGCTTGTCGGCTATCACTTGACTAGGAGACATAGGTCGTAGCACATATTCCTTCCCTTTCATTTTGAAATTATAGTGGTTGGTGCGCCCATTGTGGATGACACCACGGTCGAATTGCCATGGTCGACCAAGAAGTAGGTGGCAAACGGTCATTGGGACCACATCACACTCCAAAGTGTCTTCATAAGCACCAATTTTGAAGGATACTTGGACCGTATGTTTGACTCGTATAGTGCCGGAGTCACTTAGCCATTGAACCTTGTAGGGGTGCGGGTGCTTCCTCTTGACCAATTGAAGCTTGGAACATAATTCTTCACTTGCCAAGTTGTGACAACTACCTCCATCGATGATGACCTTGATGGACCTTCCATTGATGCCGGCCTTAGTGTGGAAGATGTGGCATCGTTGGTCTTCTTCTTGTTGATGTTGAAGTGTCAAGACTTTGGAGACAACGAGAGCGGGGCTCGAATCCTCATCACAAAAGACTTGATCATCTTCATCCTCGTTCACACGCCGGTGCATGGCCACTTGCTCAAGGGCTTCCATCTCCTCTTCACTCATTGAGTCATATGTGCCGTCGTCGTTGAGGATCATGGTGTGCTTGTTCGTGCATTGGTAGGACTTGTGGCCTCGGCCGCCGCAAGTGAAACACTTGAAGGAGCTTGTTTTGACGGTCTCATCGGTTGGAGTAGATGATGAAGCACGCGGCTTGAAGTTGCTTGTCGTAGGAGGAAGACGACTTGAACTTGCCGAAGTTTTCTTGTAACTTGACTTGTCGTCGTTGCTTTGAGAAGGTTTGGTTGATGTAGATGTTGGAGGAGTCGTTGAAGCTTGGGTGTTGGAGAAGCCGTAGGTCTTGGATGAGTACTCGGCGTACTTGAAGTCATCTTGCACTTGATGTTCCGGCTTGGTTGCTTGATGCACGAGCTCAATGAGGTTGGAATAGGGTTGGAAGTCGGCAATCTTCTTGATGGGATGATTGAGTCCATTCAAGAAACGTGCCATCGTTTGCTCATCATCTTCTGTGACATTGGCTCGAATCATGGCTATCTCCATTTCCTTGTAGTATTCTTCAACACTCTTTGTTCCTTGCTTGAGGAGTTGTAGCTTCTTGAAGAGATCGCGGTTGTAGTAGGTTGGTACAAAGCATGCCCGCATGACATCCTTCATTTGAGCCCAAGTGGTGATTGGTGGTTCACCTCTTGTTTGACGTCGTTCAAGTACTTGTTCCCACCATATGAGCACATAATCTTGGAACTCAAGTGATGCCATAGCGATCTTCTTCTCTTCCTCATAGTTGTGCAAGCGGAAAATTTTGTCGACTTTCAATGCCCATGAGAGGTACTCTTCCGGATCATTGCTTCCATTGAACTTGGGCATTGTAAACTTGAGCTTGCCATTGCGTTGCTCTTCATTGTGTTGTTGGCGATGGTGATGGTGACGTCCTTGACGTGGAGGGTAGTCATCCTCATGTTGCTCTTGGCGCGGGGGAAGTCCATGATCAACTTGCTCTTGTTGAACTTGAGGTTGAGGTGGAGCTTGACGAGCTTGTGGAGGACCTTGTGTAGCTTGACATTGCACACGCGTTTGGTAGTTCCTCTCTTGGATTTCTTCTCGAAGGGCTTCCTCTTGATTGCGCCGCTCGTGATTGCGGTTGGCAATGGCTCGGCTCGAATCTTGAAGGGCACGTTGCGCCTCAAGAGCTTGCGCTTCTCGTTGTTGTTGTTGAAGACGTTGAGCCTCGGCGTCTTGTTCCTCTTGGTGTAGACGCGCTCGTTCTTCCTCTTGACGTCGTAGTCGTTGTCGTTCTTGAGCTTGTGCAAAAGCGACTTGGTGTGGTGCGGGGTGATGTAGATGCTCGTAGACTTGTTCATGTGGATGCTTGTCATGTAGCGGGTTCCGGGATGCATGCCGGTCTTGACGTGCAGCTCGACGAAGAGTGTTCGATGATGGTGTACTTGTGTCGGAGAAGGTGTCGTCGGAGTGTCGACTTGAGCGGCTCCGTCTTGAGGATGAAGAAGTGGAGGGACGTCGGTTCCTCATCAAGGCGCGGATCTCATCCATTCTTGCATCATTCTCTTGCTTTTGAGCGTCGAATTTGTTGTCGAAGTAGTCCCTCATTGCTTGTTGCTCTTGGTGCAATGCCTTTTGAGCTCCAAATAGGTGGTTCTTGGTGACGAATGATGACATATCGTCGTCGTTCTCGATGAGAGGTGGAGTGGTAGAAGAACTTGTCCTATCCATCATTTCAATAAAATGTAAGTGGTAGAAGGAAAAGAACGTGTACCAAATGTACCTTGACCGAAGTTGAAGGTGAATCAAGTTCACTCAAATGCGGACAATGAAATAGCACTGTTGGTACCAATTCTTGTCGGTTCTCACACCTACACACATAAAAGCTTATGGTGGAGCTTGGTTAGGATGGTGGCAAAAAATTTGATGCAATAGTAAGTGAGCTTCAATAAAGTTGGAAAAGATTCACAAATTTGCAAATGCAACAAGTAGACCAAGCTAGTATGGGTACACGGAAACACACACGCAAATAGATAAATGGGATTGTGCAATCCAAAAGTGAGCCAAAATGTGGAAACCACGAAAATGCTCTTGTTGCACAATACTAGAGAGACGCTAGCACGATTGCACAATAGGCGGATACGCAAACTTGTGCACAACCTACTAGGCAAAAATGCAACTATCTCTATCCCAAGTATGCTATATGTATGGTATTTCGGTGCAATGATCCAAGATGATCCAATATGACAATCTTAATGTAGTATGATGCTGTGGTTCTTGTTCATAAGCTCTTTGCTTATCTTTCCTCTTTGCTTAAAAGCTTGGGTGGCTCTTTCACTTTTGAGCTCTTTTCTCATGCAAAACTTCACGAACCAAGATAGTAATTGTGTATGCTATGACAACTTTGTGACACACAAGTTGATCTCAAGATATGCACCACTATGGTATGGTATGCTATGGAGTATGATCACTAATGTGCACAAGTCACGTTGCCTGCAATACTCAACGGCTAGTCTTGATGGGTAAGCTACGCCAAAGTAGGGACAATGTGGGTATCAATGCAATTGCAAGTTATGACAAAGATGTCGTCGAAGTTACCGTCCTTGGCGATGATCAGACCCTTGCGAAGATGAGCCGTGGTGGTGATGACGTCAACCGTACCTAGATAGCCGAAACACAAAAGGATACGGGATCCTCAACTCAAAATCTCAAGGACCAAAATATGGCAAAATCGTCATAGGAGGTAGCGGGGAAGATTTTGGTGTATGTGGGTTTGGAAGATGTGGTGGAATGTGGGGTTGTGGTGGTGACCGAACTGTCAAAGTTCAGTTTCGTCAGGGTTTCACGGACGTCCGGGCTTTTACGGTCGTCCGGACTTCGTCGGACGTCCGGAGCCTGGGCGAAAATCGGGCTCGGGAAGAAGAACTGCGAGATTTCCGGGGAAGAAGAAGATGGTGAGGTCGAAATCGAGTGATATGGTGGATGGAAAAGGGTGGGGAGGGTGGGGAAAGCTAGATCCACACGCAGCAACACAAATCCATGGACCAAATCCAACAAAATCTCAACTCACCAACAAATCACAAAAAAAATTTGGGGCTATTTTTGGTGGGGAATTTTCGGAATTAGGACGAAAACAACAAAATCAAGCTAGAAAACACGGGGTAGGGGCTCCAAAAACGTGATCAACGTGGCTCATGATACCAAGATGATGTAGGGCGGAACCCTAAGTGGTCGATCTTTCACGTTTGGAGGGATCCTACGGGGAATCACGAAGAACACGCGGAAGAACTCGAGGGAAGAAACACGGGGAGAACAAGAGAGAACACTAAACCGACATAGAATCAATCACACGAGTGCTAGATCACCGACAACATAGAGTGACATCCACGATCAACAAAGGTAAGGATACAAAGGAACCGTTCTTCTCCGTACAGAGGTCTTGAGGGTCTTCCCTATAAAGGGGTCTTGAATCCGCTTGGGGGATCTTCTCCGAAGAGGTTCTGAGCTCCGAGGAGAAGTAGCCAAGTGGATGAGCAAGGCTCTCACACAAAATATGAGCTAAACCTATGCTAACCCTCACTAGGAGGTGGGGCGTCCTATTTATAGTCTTAGTGCAAAAGGAGGTCAAAGTGAAGGGGTACAAGGGCTCCAGCCCGCGGGCGCGGTCACTCAGGGGTCGGACGTCCGGAAGGCGTCGGACGTCCGGAGGCTCGGGACGGTCCGGACGTCCGGCAGGGCTCGGGCGTCCGTAGAATCAGCTCGGTCGTAGGCGCGTCGGACGTTCGGAGGGGGTCGGTCGTCCGGAGCTTCGTGACGGTCCGGACGTCCGGAAGTCGTCGGTCGTCCGTAGATTTCTCTCGGGTGCTTGTCGTCCGGTCATCCGGTCCGCCTCGGACGTCCGTAGACTTGGTTCGGGTGGCGAAGTACCGGACGTCCGGAAGGCTCGGACGTCCGTGTCCTGGAACTCGTCGGACGTCCGGACTTGGTCGGTCGTCCAACGCCTGTAGCTTCAGCAGCATATCTTCTTCTTCTTCAACATGCTTGGGGTCCTCGTCGTCTTGGCTCTTGCAAGTAGTCATTCCTTGGCTCACCTCCATGTACCTGATTACACATAGAGTTTCCGAATGAGGTAGTAGCCATGTCTCGTGAGTAGGAAGAGGGAGTTCGGAGAGGAGCGAGTTCACCTTATCTTCGATAGCCTTAGCTCGGGCTCTTGTCATGGGTCCAAGTGGTGTTGAGGGAGATGTAGGCACGTCCATGGGGATGAGCGAGGGATGCTTCGCATCAGGTTCCTACCTCTCGTCATGATTACACGTTGTTATATAATTCTCATTTGTAATCCGTCAATAGATGGATTCCAAAATTAAGAAATATATTAGGTGGGGAGCTCTGCCCCGTGATTTTCAAAAAATAAAATAAAATTCAGGCATAGACATCTACATCTGTTAGCTTGAGTGTGTTCTTTGTACTGCCATAATATGTGATATAAAGTAGATCTGAAGTTCTTTATTTTATTTTATAAAATAACCTGAGACTCAAACTCTGTATAATGGCTACGAAAATCCTATGACCGACCTCAGACTCGAATCGAAAACCCGGACCCAAACGCAGATCCATGCTAAGAGGGTGTTTGTTTCCAGGGATTTATTGGTTTAGGGACTTAAAAAAGTCCTTATAAGTCCCACCTAAACCAAACACAAGGGACTTATTGGGACTTATTAGGACTTATTGTGGTGATTTGAGACTTATCAAATAAGACTCTCAGGCCCTGTTTGGTTCATGAAGTCTTAGGACATTTTTTAGTCCCAACTTATAAGTCCCAAGTCCCTAAAAAGTCCTTACCTGTTTGGTTCCTGGGACTTATAAGTCCCTATAAGACCATATTACAACTATAAGTCCCTATAAGTCCCTCCTTGAGAGTCTTATTTCATAAATCCCAAATGCCCACTTTAAGTCCCTATAAGTCCCTCCTATTTGGTTTAGATGGGACTTATAGGAACTTTTTAAGTCCCTAAGCCAATAAGTCCCTGGAAACAAACAAGCTTATTGGGACTTATCCCGGACCGGACCTACCCCGCGTCGCTCCAGGCTCGTTCCCCGCACGTCGCTTGCCTCTCGGTCCAATCGCCGCCGCCGCCCCGCCTCTCGCCCCGTCGCCGTCGCCGCCCCGCCTCTCGCCCCATCGCCGCCCCGTCTCTTGCCCCGTCGCCGCCCCATCGCCGCCCCGCCTCTTGCCCCGTCGCCGCCCCGTCGCCGCCCCGCCTCGGTTCGTTCTGCCTCGGTTCACCGCCCCGTCGCCACCCCGCCTCGGTTCGTTCTGCCTCGGTTCGTTGCAGCGGTGCCTCCAATCGCCGGACAGGCCCTCTCCTGAGCCTCGTTGCAGCGGTGCAACATGGATTTATAAGTCCCTGTAACAAACAGGTAGGGGCTCGGGACTTATAAGTCCCTGTAAACAAATAGATAGGAACTTATGACTTATAAGTTGAGACTTAAAAAAGTCCTAAAAGTTAGTATGAAACAAACAAGGCCTAAGGTCAACCCAGTACTAGCCGACCACGCACGCATCAAACAAACCTATTAAACCCCTGTACTCCTTTGCCGCCGCCGCCGCCATTCGCCGCCGAAGGTCTGCCCCCCGACCCCCCTTCCCCGCGCCCCCCGCCGCCGCCGCTCCCCCGCGCCCCGTCGAGCTCGCCAACATGCTGCAGAGCAAGTCCTTCGTCAAGAAGACGAAGCAGGGCCGCGTCGTCAAGGTCGCCGCTCGGCACCACAACCACCGCCTCGCCGAGGCCCCGCCGAAACCCTAGCTAACCCCCTCCCCCGTCTGCGCAGGTGGTCCGGGAGCACTACCTCCGCGACGACATCCCCTGCGGCGCTTTCTCCTGCCCCTCCTGCGACGCGGCCGCCCGCCGCCTCAACGCCGACGCCGCCGCCATCCTCGTCGTCGACACCAACGTCGTGCTCCACCAGGTGGCCCTGCTTTTCCCGCTCCCACCTATGGTCTCGTATTTAGCGTGCCTTGTGGGGTCAGGGGTCCCGATTGCTGATGCTCCGAGCGGTTGCTGCAGATCGATTTGTTGGAGAATCCGGCGATTGAGGATGTCGTGGTGCTGTCGGTGGTGCTGGACGAAGTGAAGAATAAGAACCTCTCCGTGTACAACAGGCTCAAGACCCTGTGCACCAACACCGCTCGGAGGTTCTTCGTGTTCACCAATGAGCACCACAGGTACGCCTGAATTCTACCCTTGGTTCTCCATGGTTGTTTTGATTGATCAGTAGGTGTGAGTTTAGGCTCTGGTATATTTGCTTGCTTCCTATCCGAAGCAGAATTCGTTGAGATTTCTAGGCGATGGGGTGGTGAAATAAGCCACGTAGCTATGAAACTATAGTTTGTTACTAGAGTGAGAAAATCAAGTAAAGCTCATGGAATAAGCTACTGATATCACTCCTGCATTTGCTCAGTTTTTTTTTGAGCTATGCATCTGTCCTGAATCTCTGGCCACATATCTTAGGGCAACTAAGTTGACTTGCAGTAAATTATTTAGACTGGGCCAAGTTGATTTTGTCTTTCCTAAAACTTTGTTCAAGTGGTGTTCACTCCCAACGGCAGTTATCTTTGGCATGTATGGCTGCCTTAGACCTGAACTTGAACAGTATTTGCAGATTGCATTGGCAAAATTTCTCTGCACGAATTGCACTACAAACGTGCTAGTACTTATCTGCAACTAATTCTGCTTTTGTCCCTTGAGACGTGTAAGCTGCCCAATCAACTGGCATCTGCTTAGCATCAGCAATGTTATTCTTCCCTGTTCATATGGTTAGGATTACTCATTTACTGAAAAACATACAGGGATACTTATGTCAAGGAGATGGTTGGAGAGAGCCCAAATGATCGTAATGATAGAGGTACTGAGTTGCTTAGTTATATTTATGTACAGTTTATCTCATTTCCAGTTATTCTATGTACACTTTATGTACGCTCTGCTCTTTACTCGCCACTTCTTCTCTATTCAGCAATCCGTGTTGCTGCTCGTTGGTACCAGAGTCACCTCGGTGACAGTGCCAAAGTGTTGCTGGTAACAAATGATAGAGATAACAAAAGGAAAGCTACTGAAGAAGGCCTAAATGCAGAGACAGGTGCTAGTTGGATAGTCTGTTACATGAAATTCATAGCTGAATCCTTTACAACACTATTTTATGTTTGCCTCACAAACTATTTCTGGTTCCAGTTGAGTCATATGTACGATCGCTTGCGCAGCCTGGTTTGCTCGATTTGGTGGTTGTCCCAAGTAGCGGAGATGTTGCCATGGAAGATGTAGAAGATCTTAGACCATCCAAAAGGAAAATAGTTTACAATGAGGTATATACCAAGCTAGTATTAATTATGCAATTTTCATCTGCACGTTCTTGCTACAATAACCACCTAGTGTCAAATATAATATATGCTACCTTGATATTATTGTAGCATAAACCTATGTCGGAAATTACATCTGGTCTGCGCTGTGGAATTTATCATCAAGGGAAGCTTCGAGTTAATCGTTACAATCCATTTGAAGCATATGTTGGAAGTGAGAGCATTGGGGATGAGATTATTATCCGTGGGAGTTCAAATATGAACAGGTCCTTTGACGGAGATATAGTTGCTGTAGAACTCTTGCCACAGGACCAGTGGCATGATTCGAAGTCATTTATTGCTGATGATGATGGTATGTTTTTCATTTTTTGATGCATCTCATTTTTCTTATCTGATGGATGTTTCTGTTATTTCAGAAGATGATAATGAAGATGATGTCCGGTTGGTTCCAAATAGTGCTGATGATGCTCCACGAAACACAAATTCCACGCAATCAACAGTTGGATCATCAGCTGCTTCAGTCCCCAGTCGTCCAGTTGGACGTGTTGTTGGTATCATCAAGCGGAATTGGAATTCGTGAGTTCTATATGATCTGAATGATATTTATCTAATTATGATCTCCTGATATGGAAAGATGACATCAGAATATGCACAATTCATTCAGTCAATGTGAAATATTAACCCAGAAGGATATATCCTGCTCGTGTTTTTACGTCTATATGCCTGCATGCTGTATGTTGACAGCATTTCTGCCCTGCTACTTCACACATGTTGGTTTCAATATTTTGCAAAAAAAAGGTTTCAATATTTCAGTCATTTCTTACAATCTTTGGTTGGTTAGACCTGACATCACTATTTGTATGTTGCCAAGATTATGCTAATACTTGTTCCATCCAGCAAACTATTTAGTTTATATTGCAACTTCAGTTGTTTTTGTGTATTGATGCATAAAAATGAAATACTTGTATACTGCAGGTATTGTGGATCATTGGAGCCAATGCCCATGCCTGCTGGTAGCGGGGGCGTTGCTCATGCTCTATTTGTGTCGAAAGATCGAAGAATTCCTAAGATTCGGATTCAAACTAGACAACTTGGGAATCTTTTAAATAAAAGGATTATCGTTGCAGTTGATTCATGGGATGTCATGTCTCGATACCCATCAGGACACTATGTGCGGACTATAGGAGATATTGGCGATAAAGAAACTGAAACAGAGGCAAGCTTGTATACCTAATTTTTATCACATCACTTTTGTAGGAGCTGTAGTCCAGCCTGTGTAATCCAGTTAGTTGCTGCATGTTACGATGATGCATTTGATGCTAGCATGCTAACTGATATACACATAATACAGGTTGTCCTAATAGAGAATGATATTAACACAAGACCTTTCTCTACACAAGTCCTTGCTTGTTTGCCGCCTTTGCCTTGGACATTGTCACCCGAGGATGTGGCTAATCCTAATAGGCAAGACTTGCGGCATGTGAGAGTCTTTAGTGTGGATCCACCTGGTAAGTTAATCATGACAAGTGTACCCTATTCTTTTGTAGTTGAATTGCGTTCTTACCATTAAACTGCTATTTAGGTTGTAGGGATATTGATGATGCACTACATTGCACACCGCTTCCAAATGGAAATTTTGAAGTTGGAGTCCGTATCCTTTATCAGTTTACATCCTAGTATACAGTTCAATTTGCAATGGTTGTTAATCTTATTCTCTTCAATTTTTGAACTTGTACTTTTTGAGTTAATATTTGTCATTGTTCCTTTTTTTACTCGACAATGGCTTCATAAATTGTGAGTAGGATCTGTTGCATCTACCTGGGTTTGAGCTCATCTCATAAGTGTGCATATCATGTGATTTTGTTCTATATGCTTTTGCTTGAACAAACTCAATTCCTAAATCCTTTTGGTTGATAGACCATTACTCTTGGTGCATGGATTGCTCAATTTCAATAGGAATGCCAATTTCCAGGAATACTTTCCTCATGGAAAATGGGTTTGGGGGCATTCACAGTGGTTCATCACATAAGCTTGATTGTTTAATCATAATGAAAGAACCAAATCATGTGATTTTGTTCTATATGCTTTTGCTTGGATCAAACTCAATTCCTAATTCTTTTTGGTTGATAGACCATTGCTCTTGGTGTGCGGATTTACTCAATTTCAATAGGAATACTTTCCCCATGAAAAATGGGTTTGGGGGCATTCACAGTGCTCCATGTACGCATTGCCAATTAGGATTAAAGATTTGGTGGTGGGGGAGTAATGAAGAGAGAGATGCAGGTTGTATCTCATACTAGATGCCACTAATTTGAGAAAAAACAATGTAGATTTAATGCTGAAGCATATGGCCAATTTAGATACAACACATTTAAATCAGGATTGTATCTATTCATTCGTTTAATGCATTATCTCACCAATAGATACAAACCATTGCGAATGCCCTAGCATTGCCGATGTAATAATTGGCTTTTTTACATTTTTTGGTTATGCTAGTCCTTGTTTCCGGGGGTCAAACTATTTTATCTCTGATCTTGACCTTGGGTAATGAAAGCTATATGTTGTCGGCAGGAGATATATGGGATGTGTTTCTTTCCCATTTTGTTCTACGCTGTTGCTATTGATGTGGAGATTTTGCAGTTCTTGACTTGGACTGACCAGATATTGCTGATGTCACTAATTTTGTCCATCCTGGTACCCCTCTTGATGAGGAGGCCTCTCAAAGGGCAACTTCTGTTTATCTTGTTGGACAACGAATTGACATGCTACCGAAGCCTCTAACTGAAGGTATTGTTTTCATTTATATGGCATGCACACTGAATTACTGATTACTGAATCAACTGCTTCGAAGCATTGCATTGAATTTGATAATACTCACGTTAATTTTAGTATGTATGAGCAGAAGCGACTCATTGTTTTCCCATATTTTGTTGTTTTTTAGATGTTTGTTCTCTTCGTGCTGATGTTGAGAGGCTGGCATTCTCCGTCATTTGGGTGAGCCTAATTGTGAAATTGTGTTTTTATGATGTTGATTTGTCTGATATACGGGGATATTTAAATGTGGCCATTAGGTTTTTGCTCTTGTTGAAAAAGGTTTGTTGTGTGGAGGCTACCCATAGTCCCTGCGTCCTACTAGCTCTATGATCCCCGAGTCCATAATACTATTCAAGCTCAGATGCAATGAATTATTTTGCACAACTTTCACCAAGCTTTTTCACTAGTGATTTGGGTCATTTGTCAATACACCCTAGCCTTTTAGTTTTATATACAATTTGTTCTTGCAATTCATGCGTAATTTGCTGTATATGCCATTTTCCTCAAAGAAAAATCTTCTCTGAGACTCTTGAGTGCAGAGTACGGTGTGCTTAGAAACTTACTAACGTGTTAGATCCAAGTCATACAATATGCCTACATGTTGGCTTAGGGCAATAGCTTGACATGGCATTTTCCTCAAAGAAAAATCTTCTCTGAGACTCTTGAGTGCAGAGTACGGTGTGCTTAGAAACTTACTAACTTGTTAGATCCAAGTCATACAACATGCCTACATGTTGGATTAAGGCAATAGCTTGGCATTTTTTATCCTGTGGTATCGCGAACAGAGTATTATTTCATCTGCCTTTGGCATTTGTTCTGTTCATCCTCGTGCGTCTTGAAGTGATTACATCTGTCTCTTTAAATGAGTATGCTAATTCATGTATCCTGGAGCTTTGAATTTTTTGGATGTTCTGTGTACAGGAAATGACACCTGATGCTGATATCATATCTTCAAGATACACAAAGAGTGTTATCAAGTCTTGTGCTGCAATGTCTTATGTAGAAGCCCAAGCAAGAATGGATGACAGGTGCTTTCTGGCATTCAGCTTGCATTACTTATATGCGAAAGTACAATTTTATGTTTGTCTAGCAGGCCAAAAACATTGTCATAAAATTGATCGTTTCATTCCTTGAAATTTCCAGCCGTTTGGCCGATCCACTGACTGTAGACTTGCGGAACTTAAATTCATTAGCAAAGGTTTGTTCTTGTGTTACCATATCTCGGTCTGCAATAAATATTCTTGTCTGAAACCATGTACTCCCTCCGTTCACAAATATAAGATGTTTAGGATATTTCAATATGGACTACATACAGACTGAAATGAGTGAACAAACACACTAAAATGCGCCTATATACATCCGAATCAGAAAAATGTTAGAACATCTTATATTTGTGAAAGGAGGTAGTACTACCGGTACTATTATTAAGCTTATGTTTTCAATGCTTATGTAGATAATGAGAAATCGACGTTGCGAAAGAGGGGCTCTGACTCTTGCTTCCGCAGAAGTCAAATTCGAAATTGACAGTGAAACTCATGATCCCCTCGACATAGGTATTCAGATTTGTAAACCTGACTCCTGTACTATTTTTGACTTATATAGTTGAAAAACTTACACTCAAGTTCAACAGGAATATATCAAATTCGCGAGGCAAACCAAATGATTGAAGAGTTTATGTTGGCAGCAAATGTTTCTGTTGCTGAGAAGATTTTGCAGCACTACCCCTTGTGTTCATTGCTACGGTACACATTTGCTCTGTTCTTTCTTATTTTGTCACATTTGGATCAGATTAAGGTTATCACTCTAGCAGTGCAGCCAAGTATATCTTAACTTCTAGGAGATCCCTTTGAAAATATTGATCATGTCTTATTCATAATTGAATACACTTTTTGACCTGTTGACCTGTTCATTCAAGCTTATAGAGCTAAAGTTGCTTAGACTCAATCATTAATAAATACCCAATAGCACAGGAGAGTTCAGTCCAATGAGGTAGGATACCAAAATTATTATGTGACTGTGACGTCTCCTGATGTTACCAAGTTTCATTTGTATGATTGCTCATGAACTCATTCTCGATATTTGATACCAATATTTTCCATTTGACACATTGGCAGCTGTGAAAAAAATACATTCAGCCGTTGACTAGTTTGTCCTTGCCAAGGAATGGTTTAAGAACTTATTTGTGACTGCCATCTTCTTACACTATTTATGCAGCAATTCCAAAGAATGTACCAGTTCTTTCCTGCAGCTGCTTTATCATTTAAATTACCTTTTCTGAGCATGTTAATTTTTCTCTGATTGGCAGGCGTCATCCTAGCCCAACAAAGGAGATGCTTGAGCCATTACTCCGTACCGCCTCTTCTGTTGGCCTAAATCTGGACGTATCATCCTCAAAAGCATTAGCTGAATCACTTGATAATGCGAAGGTGAGAATGACCTGTATTATTTTACTCCACGGTGTATTCACATTTAGGTGACAGTCCTATGTAGCTGGGTAATACTCCCTCCGTTCCTAAATATTTGTCTTTGTAGAGATTCCACTATGAACCACATACGGATGTACGTAGATGCATTTTAGAGTGTAGATTCACTCATTTTGCTTCGTATGTAGTCCATAGTGAAATCTCTACAAAGACAAATATTTAGGAACGGAGGGAGTATTTGTTTGGAGTGTTATCTCACCTGCCATTAATACTTCACATGCAGAGAGATGACCCGTACTTCAACAAGCTTATCCGGATTTTGGCAACTAGATGCATGACACAAGTATGATAGCAGTTTTGAAGTTCAAAATATTCTGACTTACTGATTTCAACTATATCTATATAACTTATTCTTGCAATACACAGGCAGTTTACTTTTGCAGTGGAGATTTGAGCTTGTCTGAGTATTATCATTATGGGCTTGCATCTGCTCTGTACACTCATTTCACTTCTCCTATTCGCAGATATGCAGGTTAGTTTTTCTTCGCCGTTAGGTGCTTTGATGCTCATTGATATTACTGAATTCGACTGATGATTGTTGGACATAGCAAGTATTTATGCATGTTACTCCCTCCGTAAAGAAATATAAGATCGTTTAGATCATTAAAGTAGTGATCTAAACGATATTATATTTCTTTACAGAGGGAGTACTTTCTCCGGCTATGAGCTAATTATTTCAGTTGGAATAACTATTTTCATGCACCTTTTGTACAAAATGAAAGTTGTTTGTAATGCGTTGTATTTTTTGTAGACTAAGTTAAAATGTAGAAGAAAGAAGAGGAGGAAACGTATAAACTGTGAGATTGGTTTCTGATTCTACATCTTATCGATTGCAGATGTTGTGGTGCATAGGTTGCTAGCTGCTGCTCTAGATATTGCGAAACTTCCACCAGTCTTCCAGGATGGTCCACAACTCACGGGCATCGCTGACAGTGAGTGATCCAATGCACTACTGAAGTGGGTCTTTATATGTTTTGCAACATTTGATACTGACATTATTATCATGTCAGACTTGAATTATAGGCACAGAAATGCCCAAATGGCAAGCAGAGCATCGGTTGAGCTCCACACTCTCATATATTTCAAGACAAGGTACATTTTAATTGTCAATGGCTCTTTTATTTATAGGTTACAGTAGATAGTAAGTTCTTTAAGACGAGGGCTGTAAGAAATAGCTCAAGTCTGTTCTTAGAGTACGTACATATATCATCTGGTGACCATAGTTAGGATCATTAATACTGCTCTACACTTTTAACTGTGCAGGCCCGTGGATACTGAAGCTAGAATAGTAAAGATCAAGGCAAATGGTTTCATAGTCTTCGTCCCAAAGTATGGATCCCCCCGCCTCCCCTCCTCCCCTCTCCCCCCTTTCCCCTCTCTCACCTTCTCATTTATTTGCCAAGTTAGACTAACAATGAACGGCCTGCTCAGAAGTCACAAGTATAAAAAAATCACACCCCAGCAAAGACCTGACCAATCATCTTAATTTAAATTAGTACCAACTTACTGATGGACCTGAAGTAACCCAAACTAGGATCTGCCAATTGCTATTGCATGGATTCTGAGCTTCAATCTTGTTTCTGGTCACTGTTTTGTTCTTAGAAATCTGAGATGGCAGGTCAGCCTAAACAAATTAGTTTGCTGCTAATTGTTTGTAGTTTAATAAGTATTGAGATATTCAAGCATTTGGTTGACACACTATGGGGCATTTTGGTTCCCTAACCTTCCTCAGCGATGCCAAAATTTAGTAATGCTCATGGAGATTAGCTAGCAGGCTAGGATTTGCTTGCTTCCTGTATCTGGTAATGCACCCCAAAATGCCGTACAGAAGTTTCCCAGTTTCTAGGCGTGTAAAAGCTGATACAAAATGTGGCCAGCATTTTTGACGCATGCCAAGATGATGTGGGAAACTATGGGTGGCACATTGATTTGATTGATTAGGCATCCATCCAGCTTCATTTATTGCAGTATCATCTAAACCTGGCGGGTGATTCGCATTTCTTATGATGGGATCAACAAAATCGATATCCATATTCTAATTTGGAGCCCATAAATATTAGGTGCTACGCGGGGCTTTTTCCAAATACTTCCAAATAATACTGTAGTAGTTACTTCAATTCCAGCATCATCCGTGAACCTTTCTTGTTCTCATTTGGTACATTTTCGCAACAGGTTTGGCATAGAAGGGCCCATCTATCTTACGGCGAAGGGAGACAAAGGGGCAGACTGGGTAGTAGACGAGGTGCACCAGAAAGTAACCAAGTCTGGAACAAACATAAGCTATGCTGTGTTGCAGAGTGTCATGATCCATATGGAAGTGGTCGAGCCTCAGCCCCACCGCCCCAAGCTGCAGCTCACCCTCATATGAAACAACAAATGTACAATTGAATTGTAACATTAGCGCATTCACCCTTTTTCCGCTACGACACTGTACTAGGGTCCATTCTTCAATTCAACAAACATAGGTGATATTATGATATTGTCAAATCAGCCTGGAATTGCTCTTCACAGAGTTGTAGAAATTTCTCCTTATTCATGCTAAAAATCTACCATGACCTGCTGTGTTCCCCTCATCAGTTGCTCATCTCTGGCCATATCATATTGTGTTATCACTTGTCAATGCTTGAAGCACATTTGTACAAATGTGCTCATACAATTTTTTTTTGCTGAAGAGATCCTCAGGACACGAGTGACATGAACACCGTCGACCAGAGGGTGAGCGCCAGGGCTGCAACCAGGTGCGTCCAGAGAAAGACGATGGAGCACTCCTCTTCCCCAACATCAAACAGCTGGGCTATCGTCCCTGCAGTATCAGAGCAACCAACACCTCAGAACATGGTACCCTCGACATCACCCATCACTAGAACACGCTATGGTAGTAAGTCGGCATACCGATGCTCATGGCCGGGGGAAGCGTGGACTGTAGAAGGAGAACGTAGCGGTACAGGGGCGATCTTGGCAGGAACCCAAGCTCGCTGGCGGCCTTCACCACGCCGATTCCGCACGCGGGGAGGATGACGAAGCGTATCACGATGATTGATACGACCACCAGGGGCTTCATCGTCGTCCTGCCTCTGCCTGGCCGTGCAAATCTTTGCAAACATGAGCATGGGAAAAATGCGCAAACCGAGAAAGCTGTGAGGAAGTCTGACAGAGAATGAACTGAACCTTTTGTGAGGTTTCCACCGAGTATGAGGACGGTGCATGGTATCGCAGCATCTCTGCTCCCGAGTTTGTGGTGTCATCCAAGAGAAGGTCAGCAGCAGATGGATATCAGGATGCAAGATCCAAGACAAGTGCTGGTATATATCTGGACTTACGCTAGTAACTTGGCGGTGTCTTGGACTACTCGGAGAGGGCCATCTTCCTCCGTAATGAGCGGTCTCAGCTTGTCGATTGCGCCGACGGTAAACCCTACGAGCTACAGAGCGGTAGCAGTTAGATCTGAATTCCAGAGCTCATTTGCATGATCACTGTGGTGCAAAGCAGAGTCACATACCGCTGCAACACTGGGAGGTGACCACAGTTCATTCAGTATCTCTACCAGCAAATCCTTTGCTCTTCTTAAGTAGTGCAGGAAGCTACCAGCAACATCACTGGAAGGCAAGCTAGAACGTACCTGCATCCCGTATTCAGAAAATGTAAGGTTTGTTCATCACTCCACAGTTTAATCTTTTCAAGGCAATGAAAGAGTTTGCTACTACTACTTACCGGGTCGCTCTCTACATCCTCATGAAATTCCCCTGACGACAGGGGAAGAAAAGCCGCATGATTGCCATTTTCGGCTTCTCCTGAGTCTTCTTCTTTCCTCATGTTAGTTGTGGGATCACCACATTTCTTGTAAAGCTGAGCAGATCTCTTCATGACGCTGTAGCTATGAGTCCAGATAAAGAAATTCCCTAGCTGCAGGAAACGTTTCTGAATCCAAAATGTACCATGCATGACAGTCCTGACAGAGGAGTTGATCAGGCGCGGCGATGAGCTTACCGCCATGGAGAGCGAGACGTAGGAGAGGCCGAGAGATTTGCAGGTGTCGGCATCACCGAAGGGGCTGTCTTCCTCGTTGCAAATCGCCGGAACAATCATCAGCGGAATAGTTCCCCAGTTACCTGAAAATGTACATGTAGGTTAGCACTAAAAAAGAGATGGAGAACAAAACTGCTATTGCTGTGTGAGTGGTAACTTGCCTGCTGAGCTGCAAGCAATGACAAGCCCCTGAAGATGTGCTCCTGGCTTCAGGGCCTTGACGGCCAGCCACCCAAGAGCCGCTCCGATGAGGAATATGATGCCCATGTTCACTGGCATGAACCACCTTAGCTCATCATCAAGTTCAGAATTGAGCAATCAAATAGCAGCACAATTTTCATTAATCTATGTAAATATTCTACTAGTGGATAATTCGATCGAACCAGGAAATGATGTCCTTGAGCGTGACGGTGCCTGCCAAGCTCGAGAAGACGAGCGACGGGACGAACACGATGTAAACAACCTGCAAAATCAAGCAAACAAATGGATTGAAATCACTGTTATGTCTTGTAAACCTCTAACTGATGCCATGCGTGACGACCTTGTTTATGTGCCTCCGAGCATCGGAGGTGAGGACGTCGAAACGGCTGGACGCGAGGCAGGCTCCGAGGCCGCCGGCGAGGAGGACCTGCAGGACGGGCAGCCATGCCACGGCGAGCAGAGACCAGAACCTCATCTGGTCCTGCAGGAGGCGACGAGAGAGAGCGAGAGAGAGTTGCAGCTGATCGGAGATCGTTCTGGTGCGAATGGCTTTGAAGAACTGGCCCAAGAGCCCAAGCCGCTGTGCTGTGCTGTGCTGTGCTGCCCATGCAGCGGCGCAACCGCTTTGTTGGCTGCTGTGGCCGCACACGTTGTGCTCATCAGGCCACGCGTGTCGATCAACGCCCAGACCCAGCCAGATGCTTTCCATTTGCGCCGAGGCGCAGACGACGAAAACGACTTTTGGTTGTTCAGCAGGGGAGAGAAATACAAATTTCGTTCGACAGCTCTGCCTTCGGCCTCGTTTCGGCGTTGGAGGCGCAGGAACGAACCAAAAGAGAGAGACGGATGGGCGGATGGCGAGCCATCTGTCCTCTGAAATCACCAGGTAAGAGTGTATGTATTTCATCCTAGAGAAGTTTAGAGCATCTCCAGCCTTCCGCCCCGCAAGGGCTTGAAATTGCATCGCTTGGGGCCAACCAGCGGTAAGTTCGTCTAGCCGAGCTCTTAGAATAAATCCGAGGTACGCGGTTGATCCTTCGAGGAACAAGCAATCACAGACAATGACGACACCGAGATTTATTAACGAGGTTCGGCGAACTCGTCTACTCCCCGGGGCAATGACTACGGGCGCTCCTTCTCGAAATACCGCAACACCGGCCACTCTTTTTAGATAAAAGGCCAGAGCCCGACTTTATAGATAAAGCCACCAGGCAGAGTTAACAGTACCCAAAAAACCATTACACGAACAGAAGGTATCAACCAAGAACAACAAGGGGAAAGTCTAAGTACATGGCTCCCAGGCCAGTACACGGCACGTAGACTGGAGGAAGAGCAGATAACGGAGCAACGCAGTAACGCCTACGAGCCCGCATGGACTGGAGAGATGGAAATAGCAGAATTGCGGATCTTGGCCAACATGGCGTCGAAAGCATCCCTGTCCTCCTCCTTAGTCAATAATCTCCACTGCTACAGAAATATACAATTCTTAAATAAGCAATCAGCAGGCTTAGCAGGGAAAACATGCTCAATAGTAAATTTATTCCTTGTTGTCCACAAGGACCAGCACATGGCAGCAAAGCCAACCCAAAATAATCTCCTCTGGGCCCCAACCAAGGAATTAGCTGAGGCGCGCAAGTCAGCGAAGGAGGTCGGAGCCCAGGAAACGTGCATCCAGGATCTAATGCAGCACCAAAACAACTTAGCCAAGACACAATTAAAGAAAATGTGAGGTGTATCTTCTCTCATGCCACAAAGAGCACAACAGTCAGAGCCCGGGCCATTACGTTTACGGATTTGATCACCCGTAGGCAAACGCCCACGAGAGGCTTGCCAGAGGAAAACCTTAATCTTAGGGGGGGATCTGAGCTCTCCAAATCCACTTAAATTTTGAGGTGGTGGGACCCACAATGAGCTTGCTGTATAGAGATTTACCGTTACGGACGACAAACTTGACAAGGCCTTGGAAGATAGGTTGAAGTTTCACAAGGTCCCGCCAAAACTGGGACGCCCAGAGGCTCGGGCAATCATAGGACTGCAAGAGGGAAAGTATTTCGCCTTTAAGATGTTGAACCAAAGAGGCTTTTCCTGGGGGATGGTCATGATTTTCCACCACCATTTGATGATCAGACATTTGTTCATAACAAGGGTGTTAATAATGCCCAGCCCCCAAGGCGTTTGGGCTTACAGATGAGGTCCCATTTGACCAAGCGATACTTGCGCTTGTTATCAGGCGCGTTCCAATAAAAGGCCCCTCTATGTTTGTCAAAACCAGCGTGAGTGCCCATAGAAAGGAGGTAGAATCCCATCATGAACATAGGGAGGGAGGAGAGACAAGCATTAATTAAGGCCACCTTGCCCGCTTGAGTGTTATATCTGCCTCTCCATGGCATCACACGATTCCCCACCTTGGTCACCACAGGAGCGAAGTCCTTGGCATGAAGTTTATCAGATGAAATAGGCATACCCAAATATTTAATAGGAAAAGATCCCAGAGAACAATTTAATAGGCGAGCCACCCTTAAAGCTTCGGAGTCTGATACTCCCGTGACAATAACTTCGCTTTTAGAAAAATTGATCTTAAGCCCCGAGAGAGCTTCAAAACAAAGGAGAAGGAATTTGAGGTGGACGATGCAGATATCATTAAGTTCCACCAAGATGATAGTGTCATCAGCGTATTGAAGGTGCGTAACACCTTCTGGAATAAGGTGGGAGCTAACCGGGGAGATATGGCCGGCCTCCGCAGCTTTAGAAAGGATGTTGGAGAGAGCGTCCGCAACGAAATTGAAAAGGATGGGAGATGCCGGGTCGCCTTGCCGCAGGCCCCTAGAGTTCTTGAAGAAGTTACTAATATGACCATTAACATTGATGGCAGTGTGGCCCCCCATGACCAATTGCAAGATACGATGCACCATGCCACTGTCAAAATCTTTAGCTAAAAGGACCTGTCGCAGGAAGCCCCAGCTTACCAAATCGTAGGCCTTTTCAAAATCCAATTTGAGAATAACTGCCTTGTTCCCGGACTTGTGGATGTCATGGACAATTTCGTGGAGGCAGAGGACTCTGTCCAGTATGAAGCGACCCCTGATAAAGGCAGACTGAGTTTGAGAGAGGATGCGGTGGGCAACCGGGGTTAGGCGAGTAGCCAAACATTTGGCTAGAAACTTGGCAAAATTATTGATGAGCGCGATAGGTCTAAACTGAGAAATTAAATCAGCACCCTTAATCTTAGGGATCAGAGAGATAACCGCATAATTAAGCCTGGAGATATCAACTGTCCCCAGGCAGTAGCCTTGAATAACTTCGCAGATCAGGTTTTTAAGAATGGGCCAGAACTTTTTAAAGAAGGGAATAGAGAACCCATCTGGGCCAGAGGCAGAATTAGGATTAGCCTTCTTAATAGCAGAAAAGATCTCCTCTTCAGAATAAGGGATCATCAGATCCACGTTTTCCTCCGCAGAAACCAGATGATCCTGGGTCCAAAAGTTAGGAGAAAGCCTGAACCCCTGGTCAGGCTTGGCAGAAAGAAGGGAAGAGAAGAAGGAGACCACATGGTTAAGAATGACGCCCTGGTCAGAGGTTCGAATCCCATCAATAATCAGGCTATCAATAAGACATCTGCGCCGTCTCCTATTAGCAATCGCAGAAAAGTAGGCAGAGGGGGAATCTCCTTTTAGAAGTCAGTTGGACGAGCCCCTCTGGCGCCAATATATTTCATTAAGCCGGTGGAGATGCATCAAATCGCGCTCCAGGGAAAACCGAAGGGACCAAGCATCATCAGAGAGGCCCGAGATATCAGCCCGAGCATCAAGGGCCTCAATCTTGGCCAGGAGAAGGGCCTTGTCTCTGCGCTCCTGGGCCGAGCGATTCCGGGACCAACCCTGAAGAAATTTGCGAACAAGGGCCGAGCAGCTATGCCAGTCATCCATGGGTCCGAAGGAACGATGTGGAGCAGACAGGATGGCAGTAATTTTAGAGCTAAGTAGATCGCAGAAACCCTCAATAAGGAGCCAAGATGCGTCAAACTGAAACCTAGGGGGGGAAAGAGTTGAGCGGGTCCCAGCATCCAGAATAAGCGGAGCATGGTCCGAGCCAACGATGGCCTTAGATTTAAGCGTAGCTAGCGGGAAAAGCAAATCCCAGTTTGAGCAAACAAGGACACGATCCAAGACGGAGCGAATAGGAGAAGGTTGGTGATTGGTCCAGGTGTATCTAGATCCCACCCTAGGAATCTCGCGAAGAGCACAGGAGCTGATGAAATCATTGAAAGCGTTGGCCAAAGACCACGAAAAATTATTAGTGTTCTTGTCCGCCGGAGAGCGCAGCAAATTAAAATCACCACCAATCACCAGGGGGAGAGAACAAGCTTCAACTTTGTTGGAAATTTCGTCCAAAAACAGGGGAGAAAGAGAGTGGTCGACCGAACCGTACACAACCATAAATTCCCAGAGGGAGTTGAGCTGACGATGAAAAAGCACAATGCTGGCCCAAAAGATCCCATGGTCGAAAGTGACGAAATCAAAGACATCCCGTTTAGATCCTAACAGCATGCCACCAGAATGACCCGAGGAGGGAAGGAAGTTCCAATCAAAATGATCCGCCCCCGCGATAGACGACAGTTCATGAGGAGAGAAGGAAGACTTAAAAGTTTCGATCAAGCCAATCAGGTCAATATTGTCCCCCCTGACAATATCCTTAATTTGGTCTCGACGTCCCCGAGCGCCGAAACCTCTGATGTTCCAGAAGAGGGCTTTCATTTATAAGAGAGATTTTTAATGCGCAAACTCGACCTGCAAGGGGCTAAGCAGGATTTAGACCGGCCACTCGGGCGCCGGCACAAGCCGCCGGCACCCTCTTGCGAGCCTCTCGCTATCTATTCATCATGGGTTACGACGTGGGGTGCCTCCTCATATATAAGAGGCCAAGGGTACAACATGTCCGAATCCGACACTACACGTATCCTACCCACACTACAACACCAAGTCCAAGCGTAACCCAACTAGTACAAAATATTAGACACAAACACAACAAACTCCACCTTGGCGAATATTCTCCACCATCTTGAATTTGTCCATGAGTCAAACTTCCATGTACTCCGGACTTGTGTTGTCTTCTTCATAGCTTACTGAGAGCTACTCGACGAGTCTGCCCCAGACCCGCCGCCGCCGTGAGACCCCACTGCTACTCCCGCAACTCCAGTCTCCGTGACTCCACCTGCAATAGTGCTCCCTTGCAACTTGTAAAGATGCGAAGCCGTCCTTGCTCCAATCATCACGGTCACCTCATCTTCTATGATTCTCATGGTCTTCTTATCCCGATCACAATGGAATACCTACCACCATCATGAAGAACACCAAGCGAAATTAGATTCCTCCTTAGCCCTGGCACATGCTTGACTCCCCGAAGCATCCACTCAACTCCGTCAAACATCTTGATTTTGATGTCACCTACTCCAGCAACACGATAACCTGTGTCATCGCCCACATAGGCTAAACCAAACTCACCAGACTTGTACGAAGAGAACCCCTCCCTGCTGGGTGTCGCATGAAAAGAGCAAGCTGAATCCAACATCCACACTTCACTTTTGGTTGACCGCCTGTCTGATACTATGAGAACATCACTACTGTTGTCTGAGTCATCACCATGAGTTGCCTTATTAGCACTTGCCCCACCATTGAGTTCTGGACAGTCCTTTCTCATATGTCCCCACTGCTTACACTTGTGACATTGTATATTCTTTTTCTTTTCCTTGTTCTTCCCTGCCTCATATCCCTTCCGTCACTCCTCTCCCTTGACTAGCAAACCTTCACCATGAGAGACTTCCACCGCGTTCTTCTTTCTCATATCATAAGATAGCAATGCCGCAGTAATATCCTCATTCTTGACGGTCTCCTTGCCATGCGTCAAAGTAGTGATAAAATGGTCATAGGATGATGGCAATGAACAAAGAAGCAGAATTGCCCTATCCTCGTCGTCAACCATCGCACCCAAGCGTGCTAGATCCGTCACGACTTGAATAAAGGTGTTCATATACTCCACAAGATCTGACCCCTCCTGCATTCTCATCCCATACAACTTTTGCTTCAGATACACCTTGGTCATCGCAGTCTTGGACATAAACTGACTTTCCAGCTTCTCCTAGATCTTCTTCGGCGAATTCTCATCCATCACATGATAAATAACTTGGTCCGACAGACACAACCGTATAGTCCCGGCTGCTTTCACCTGTAACTCCTCCCAGTCATCAGCCTCCATCTTAGTTGGCTTGGCTTCCTGCAACAATGCCTTCAAGCATCCCTGTTGTGCCAACAAATCTTTCACCCTTGTCTGCCATAACCAAAAGCTTCCAGTTCCGTTGAACTTCTCCACCTCAAACCCGGTACCTGATGGCACCATGATTCTTTGTATGGCCGACAGTTGGTCTTCACATGATATGCTCCTTCCTTGGCTCAACTTACGATGCTAAGCTAATTTGCTTTGCCTTGCCCTTGCTAATTCCGATGGATAGCACAACCAGCGATGGCCTTTTTCTTCTACGGATTGGATCTGCTGCCTCTGTCTCGTCCTGTCCCTACGACTGCCTTTTATATATCTGCAGCTCTCCGGCTCGGGCACGAGGACGTTTCCTCCTGGGACTCGGTCCCTTTTTTCCATAACAAACTCGGTCGATACCTGGTTGTACACGACTCCGGTGTCTGGTCTTGCGTACGCGCTAACCAGCTGCCCCTTGGCCCGTGACTTGCCTGCAACCCACGCACCCACCTTGAACTTCGCAGCCAGCGTCCTGACTTGCTGTCTGTCTGTCCGCGCGTGACACGCCGCCGCATCTCGCCGAGTCGCCGATCTCACGACCTGCTGCTGCAACTCACCTCCGCCTAGGCATCCAACCACACGTCTTCTTCTTCATCCTCTGGATCAACGCACAACGACCTTCTCGTAACCTTGCTCATGATACCACTTGTTAGAATAAATCCGAGGTATGCGGTCGATCCCCCGAGGAACAAGCAATCACAGACAATGACGACACCGAGATTTGTTAACGAGGTTCGGCGAACTCGCCTACTCCCTGGGGCAATGACTACGGGCGCTCCTCCCCGAGATACCACAACACCGGCCACCCGGGCACCGTCACATGCCACCAACACCCCCTTGCGAGCCTGTCGCTATCTAGTCGTCATGGGTTACAACGTGGGGTGCTTCCTCATATATAAGAGGCCAAGGGTACAACGTGTCCGACACCGACACTACACATATCCTACCCACACTACAACACCAAGTCCAAGCGTAACCCAACTAGTACAAAATATTCGACACAAACACAACACGAGCCCCAAGTTCGCCACCAGGCGTCGATTTCGGTCCAAATTCAACGCAAATAGGCCCGATTTCGATCCAAATTCAACGTGCTTCGGCACAAATTCAAAAAAAATAAATCAAATACTTCATCAAAGAAATCAATACAAAATAGAAATCAATATAAATCAAATAGTTCAACGAAGCAAACTCATAATTCAAACTGATAATCCATCAGACAGTGCTGCAGTTCTTGATGCACCTGTGGGTCTCGGATCTCCTGATACATATTGAGGAAGGCAACTCATGATGTCGGTAGCTGGTGATCAACTTGGGCAAGAGGACTCTGACTGTGATATGGTTCAGTGTCAAACACTGGCTCTTTCTACTCGCTCTCAAAGATCATGTTGTGCAAGATGACACAGCAAGTCATGACTTCCCACATTTGATCTTTTGACCAGGTCAGAGCGGGGTATTGGACAATAGAAAATTGAGAATGGAGCACATCGATTGTCCGCTCGACATCCTTCTTGCAAGCCTCCTGACACTTGGCAAAGTAGGAGTTCTTACCTCCTGACACAGGGTTTGAGACAGTCTTCACAAATGTGGACCATCTCAGATAAATACCATTTGCTAGGTAGTATCCCTTGTTGTAGTGGCGCCATTGACCTTGAAGTTCACCGGAGGAGCATGACCTTCAACAAGCTTGGCAAAGACATTCGATCACTGTAGTACGTTGATGTCATTGTGAGTTCCTAGCATATCAAAAAAGGAGTGCCAAAACTAGAGGTCCTGTGTGGCCACTGCCTCAAGTACTATATTGCAAGCTCCTTTGACGCCTTTGTACATCCCTTGCCAAGCAAATGGGCAGTTTTTCCATGCCCAATGCATGCAGTTGATGCTTCGAAGCATCCCAGGAAATCATCTTGCTGCATTTTGTGCTAGGATCTGAGCAATGTCTTCAGCATTGGGTGATCGCAAGTATTGTGGTCCAAACACTGTCACCACTGCCCTGCAGAACTTGTACAAACACTCAATGGTGGTGGATAGGGATGGCAACGAGGCCCCATACCCGCCAAATCCTTGGGGATTTCATCTATTAGGGGGTGGGGATGGGCGAAAAACATCCCCATGGGGATATTTACCAAACTAATTTTCCCCATAGGGTACAACGGGGATGGGGACGATATCCTATTCCTCAGACCCAATACCCATTGGGGACCCGGTTAGTAACGGTGACATTGCGGTCAACGTTAAAATATTCACAAACAAACTTGCGAAAACAAAAAAAGCTCTGAAAAAAACCTTAAACCTATCTCACATCCTCACCTCAGCTGCCACCATGACCAAGAAATCAATACGACCTAGATAGGAATTAGCAGGACAAGGACAACACCATGTATGTATGTTAATCATAGGGTGTCATATTATGTATATGAGTATTTTTTTAGGGCCATTTGCATTTCTGTCCCTAACTCGAACCACCTACTCAGATATGCCCCTAACTTCGAAGCCTGCTCAAATTTGCCCCTCCGCCGTTAAGTGACCTTACAAAAATGCCCTTCCGTTCCGTTTCCGTCCGGTCAAAGGGGTTTGACCATCCATGAGACGTTTGTTTAACATTTTTACCCCTGAAAAAAAATAAAACAGAAATTAAAGAGAAGAAAGAGAGTACTTACCTTTTGGCCCAAGTTCAATGTGTACTTTGGCCCATGTGCATAGCGCCAGGCCCACCCATCTCCCCCAGTCATCGTCTTCCTCATCGACTACACGCGCTGGCGCGCGCCACCATCGCCGCTGTTTGACAGCTTTTTGTCGTAGTAGCTCGGGTAGGGTTACTTAACGACGCCTGCAGGCCCCTGAGAACCCTAGCTAACTTTCCCTCCCTTCCCCCGCTCGCTCCCTCCCCTGCGGCCGGATCGACCGTCTTCCTCGTCTGCGGATCGCCGGAGCGCCATCGTCGATTCGCCAGCCCTATGCCGCTAAACCACAAATTAATGTCTCAGTCATGTTCATGGTGCCCCTAAGATGTCGCCCAGCCCCCTAAACCAGTGGATCCATGGCCGCCTTCTCGAGTCCGTCGAGCACCGCCGTCGGCCGCCGCCTAGCTCGTCGCTGCGGTTGATTCCGACCACCCCTGCATGCTCTGTTGGTACCACTGGACGCGCCTCAGCGCACTCGTCCGAACTGTACTCTCCACCAACAAGTTTGTCACCGGAGTTGTGACATCGTCCATCGTCGCCGTGGCTTTGGTCACTGGAGCTCGCCGCCAGTCGAGGGCGCAGTCTAGGGAGAGGGAGGGAGAGGAAGGGAGTAAGGGAGGAAGGGAGAGGGAGGATAGAATGGAGGGAGGGCTGCGGCGTGTGGGGAGATGGTGCCGACGTCGCACAACCAGGGCCGTCGGTGCTCGCCGGAGGTGAGACAGAGAAGTCGTGAGGTAGGGGAGAGAGGTGGGAGGGATTTTTTTATTTCTCTATTTTGTTTGGGGGCCCACAAGTAAGTGTGTCAGAGAGAGGGTGAGAGAGAGAGTTTTTCCTTTTTATTTATGTTTTGACTGGGTCCCACGTGTAAGTGGCACATGAAGGCAGGGGCAAAATGTCCAATAAACGCCCAGTAGACGGTCAAACCCCTTTGACCAGACAGAAACGGGACGGAAGGGCATTTCTGTAAGGGCACCTAACGGCGGAGGGGCATTTTTGAGCAGGCTTTCGAATTAGGGGCAAATGTGAGTAGTGGGTTCGAGCTAGGGACACAGATGTAAAAGACCCATTTTTTTATGGGGATGGGGACCCTAATGGGGCCCCGTTCCCCAGTAGGGAATGGGTATGGGGAAATTTCATCCCCAGTCATGTAAACAGGGATGGGGATGGGATGATAGGGAATAGATGGGGATGGGATGTTGTAGGCATCCCCATAGGGGATTGTCCCCATTGCCATCCCTAGTGGTGGACTCGGCCATGCGTCCATAGTCTTCCAGTATATCACCGGGAGCTCCGTATGCAAACATCCTCATAGCTGTCGGTGCACTTCTGGAGTGAGGAGAATCCAACTGTGCCGGTGCAATCCTTTTTGCAAATAAAGTAGCCGTCGAACTCCCGGATGGCATTCACAATCCTGAGAAGAGCTTTTGGCTCATCCGATAACAACGCCAAAATACTTTCTCATCGTGCAGCGGAGCATCGACGAGGTAGTCGGCGTAGAGTAAGCAATAACCCTCCAGACGATGCATCTGCTGCTCTTACGGTGGCCCGGCGCCGAGCCACCTCGGCGTGGCTTTGCATTGCTTGTGAACATGACAACCAAAGCTCTTCATCTTGGGTGTCGACCTCGGCTTCCTCCTCCAGCAACGCGGCGAACACCTCCTCATCATCGGAGTGCATTGCCGAACACCTAGCGAGTGTGGTGGGTGTGCAACCGCTGGTATCCCCCGGTCTGCGTGGCTGGAGCATTGGAAAGCTCGCCTAGGAGTGGGATGGAGTCTGCTGCGGTGAAAACCTCTCTTTCCGGTGGGGAAATGGCCTTTCTAGCGCCGAAGCAGCGGCTGTGGGCAGGTGGGCAGTGTCGGGATCGACACGGCGGCGAAAGGGAAAGTGGCGTTCAACAGCGCTCGGGGCCAAATCCAGGCAGGAAAAAGTCATTTCTCGCTTGATAGTGGTGGCCCACGTGCCACTTTTCCTTCCGCCGGAGCCCCCAAGTGCCCCCGGTGCGTTGGTTTGGCCCTGGATCGACGGGCCAAAAAATGGGCCCAACCGGCAGAATTCGCCGTCCTGGGGGAGGGGGGGAGGGGTGAGAGCATCTCCACTTGCCCCCCAACATGCCCCCAGGGTGCCTTTTTTAGCGCCGGCGGCGAAAACTCGACCCAGTCGCGCCCCAGCTCCTCGTTTATCGCCGGTTTGGTCCGAAATAACAATCGGCGAACCCGAACCAAACCCAGCCCCCCGGGGGACATTGGCTGTCACGAAAAGGCACGTGGGCCTGTGTCGGCGGGGACAAACAGGCCTATTCCCCCCATTTTCCCTCGATTTCCTCATTGCTTCCCCCTTCTCCCCCGCCGCCCCTACCATTCTCCTCACCAGATCCGGCCGCCATGCCACCGAAGAAGTATTCGACCCCTCACCCTGCCACTGAAGGAAATATGCCCTAGAGGCATAATAAAGTTATTATTTATTTCCTCATATCATGATAAATGTTTCTATTCATGCTAGAATTGTATTAACCGGAAACATGATACATGTGTGAATACATAGACAAACATATAGTCACTAGTATGCCTCTACTTGACTAGCTCATTAATCAAAGATGGTTGTGTTTCCTAACCATAGACATGTGTTGTCAGTTGATTAATGGGATCACATCATTAGAAGAATGATGTGATTGACATGACCCATTCCGTTAGCCTAGCACTTGATCATTTAGTATATTGCTATTGCTTTCTTCATGACTTATACATGTTCCTGTAACTATGAGATTATGCAACTCCCGTTTACCGGAAGAACACTTTGGGTACTACCAAACTTCACAATGTAACTGGGTGATTATAAAGGAGTACTACAGGTGTCTCCGAAGGTACATGTTGGGTTGGCGTATTTCGAGATTAGCTTTTGTCACTCTGATTGTCGGAGAGGTATCTCTGGGCCCTCTCGGTAATGCACATCACTATAAGCCTTGCAAGCAATGTAGCTAATGAGTTAGTTACGAGATGATGTATTACGTAACGAGTAAAGAGACTTGCCGGTAACGAGATTGAACTAGGTATTAGATACCGACGATCGAATCTCGGGCAAGTAACATACCAATGACAAAGGGAACAACGTATGTTGTTATGCGGTTTGACCGATAAAGATCTTCGTAGAATATGTAGGAACCAATATGGGCATCCAGGTTCCGCTATTGGTTATTGACCGAGAATAGTTCTAGGTCATGTCTACATAGTTCTCGAACCCGTAGGGTCCGCACGCTTAAAGTTACGATGACAGTTTTATTATGAGTTTATAAGTTTTGATGTACCGAAGTTTGTTCGTAGTCCCGGATGTGATCACGGACATGACGAGGAGTCTCGAAATGGTCGAGACATAAAGATTGATATATTGGACGACTATATTCAGACACCGGAAGTGTTCCGGGTGATTTCGGAGAAAACCGGAGTGCCGGAGGGTTACCGGAACCCCCCCTGGAGAGTTAATGGGCCACATGGGCCTTGGTGGGAAGAGAGAGGGGCGGCCAGGGAGGGCCGCGCGCCCCCTCTCCCTCTGGTCTGAATTGGACTAGGAGGGGGGGGGGCGCCCCCCTCTTTCCTTCCCCCCTCTCCCCCTTCCTTTCCCCTCCTAGTAGGAGCAGGAAAGGAGGAGTCCTACTCCTACTAGGAGGAGGAGGACTCCCCCTTGGCGCGCCCTCCTTGGCCGGCTGCCTCCTCCCCCTGGCTCCTTTATATACGGGGGCGGGGGCACCCCATAGACACACAAGTTGATATACGGATCGTTCCTTAGCCGTGTGCGGTGCCCCCCTCCACCATATTCCACCTCGGTCATATCGTCGCAGAGTTTAGGCAAAGCCCTGCGCCGATAGAGCATCATCATCGTCACCATGCCGTCGTGCTGACGGAACTCATCCCCAAAGCTTTGCTGGATCGGAGCCCGGGGATCGTCATCGAGCTGAACGTGTGCTGAACTCGGAGGTGCCGTACGTTCGGTACTTGGATCGGTCGGATCATGAAGACGTATGACTACATCAACCGCGTTGTGCTAACGCTTCCGCTTACGGTCTACGAGGGTACGTGGACAACACTCTCCCCTCTCGTTGCTGTGCCATCACCATGATCTTGCGTGTGCGTATGAATTTTTTTGAAATTACTACGTTCCCCAACAGTGGCATCCGAGCCTGGTTTTATGCGTAGATGTCATATGCACGAGTAGAACACAAGTGAGTTGTGGGCGATATAAGTCATACTGCTTACTAGCATGTCATACTTTGGTTCGGCGGTATTGTGAGATGAAACGGCCCAGACCGACATTACGCGTACGCTTACGCGAGACTGGTTTCACCGTTACGAGCACTCATGCTTAAAGGTGGCTGGCGGGTGTCTGTCTCTCTCACTTTAGCTGAATCGAGTCTGGCTACGCCCGGTCCTTGCGAAGGTTAAAACAGCACCAACTTGACGAACTATCGTTGTGGTTTTTATGTGTAGGTAAGGACGGTTCTTGCTAAAGCCCGTAGCAGCCACGTAAAATTTGCAACAACAAAGTAGAGGACGTCTAACTTGTTTTTGCAGGGCATGTTGTGATGTGATATGGTCAAGACGTGATGCTATATTATATTGTATGAGATGATCATGTTTTGTAACCGGCAACTGGCAGGAGCCATATGGTTGTCGCTTTATTGTATGAAATGCAAACGCCCTGTAATTGCTTTACTTTATCTCTAAGCGGTAGCGATAGTCGTAGAAGCAATAGATGGCGTAACGACAACGATGCTACGATGGAGATCAAGGTGTCGCGCCGGTGACGATGGTGATCACGACGGTGCTTCGAAGATGGAGATCACAAGCACAAGATGATGATGGCCATATCATATCACTTATATTGATTGCATGTGATGTTTATCCTTTATGCATCTTATCTTGCTTTGATTGACGGTAGCATTTTAAGATGATCTCTCACTAATAATCAAGAAGTGTTCTCCCTGAGTATGCACCATTGTGAAAGTTCTTCGTGCTGAGACACCACGTGATGATCGGGTGTGATAGGCTCTACGTTCAAATACAACGGGTGCAAGACAGTTGCACACGCAGAATACTCAGGTCATACTTGACGAGCCTAGCATATACAGATATGGCCTCGGAACACGGAGACCGAAAGGTCGAGCGTGAATCATATAGTAGATATGATCAACATATTGATGTTCACCATTGAAACTACTCCATCTCACGTGATGATCAGACATGGTTTAGTTAATATGGATCACGTGATCACTTAGATGACTAGAGAGATGTCTGTCTAAGTGGGAGTTCTTTAGTAATATGATTAATTGAACTTAAATTTATCATGAACTTAGTACCTGATAGTATTTTGCATGTCTATGTTTGTTTGTAGATAGATGGCTCATGCTGTTGTTCCGTTGAATTTTAATGCGTTCCTTGAGAAAGCAAAGTTGAAAGATGATGGTAGCAATTACACGGACTGGGTCCGTAACCTGAGGATTATCCTCATTGCTGCACAGAAAAGTTACGTCCTGGAAGCACCGCTGGGTGCCAGGCCTACTGCTGATGCAACTGATGACGTTAAGAATGTCTGGCAGAGCAAAGCTGATGACTACTAGATAGTTTAGTGTGCCATGCTTTACGGCTTAGAACCGGGTCTTCAACAACATTTTGAACGTCATGGAGCATATGAGATGTTCCAGGAGTTGAAGTTAATATTTCAAGCAAATGCCCGGATTGAGAGATATGAAGTCTCCAATAAGTTCTATAGCTGCAAGATGGAAGAGAATAGTTCTGTCAGTGAACATATACTCAAAATGTCTGGGTACAATAATCACTTGATTCAACTGGGAGTTAATCTTCCTGATGATAGTGTCATTGACAGAATTCTTCAATCACTGCCACCAAGCTACAAGAGCTTCGTGATGAACTATAATATGCAAGGGATGAACAAGACTATTCCCAAGCTCTTCGCGATGCTAAAAGCCGCGGAGGTAGAAATCAAGAAGGAGCATCAAGTGTTGATGGTTAACAAGACCGCCAGTTTCAAGAAAAAGGGCAAAGGGAAGAAGAAGGGGAACTTCAAAAAGAACAGCAAGCAAGTTGCTGCTCAAGAGAAGAAACCCAAGTCTGGACCTAAGCCTGAAACTGAGTGCTTCTACTGCAAGAAGACTGGACACTGGAAGCGGAACTGCCCCAAGTATTTGGCAGATAAGAAGGATGGCAAAGTGAACAAATGTATATGTGATATACATGTTATTGATGTGTACCTTACTAATGCTCGCAGTAGCACCTGGGTATTTGATACTGGTTCTGTTGCTAATATTTGCAACTCGAAACAGGGACTACAGATTAAGCAAAGATTGGCTAAGGACGAGGTGACGATGAGCGTGGGAAATGGTTCCAAAGTCGATGTGACCGTGGTCGGCACGCTACCTCTACATCTACCATCGGGATTAGTTTTAGACCTAAATAATTGTTATTTGGTGCCAGCGTTAAGCATGAACATTATATCTGGATCTTGTTTGATGCGAGACGGTTATTCATTTAAATCAGAGAATAATGGTTGTTCTATTTATATGAATAATATCTTTTATGGTCATGCACCCTTGAAGAGTGGTCTATTTTTATTGAATCTCGATAGTAGTGATACACATATTCATAGTGTTGAAACCAAAAGATGCAGAGTTAATAATGATAGTGCAACTTATTTGTGGCACTGCCGTTTAGGTCATATCGGTGTAAAGCGCATGAAGAAACTCCATACTGGTGGGATTTTGGAATCACTTGATTATGAATCACTTGGTGCTTGCGAACCGTGCCTCATGGGCAAGATGACTAAAACACCGTTCTCCGGAACTATGGAGCGAGCAACTGATTTGTTGGAAATCATACATACTGATGTTTGTGGTCCAATGAATGTTGAGGCTCGCGGCGGATATCATTATTTTCTCACCTTCATAGATGATTTGAGCAGATATGGGTATATCTACTTGATGAAACACAAGTCTGAAACATTTGAAAAGTTCAAAGAATTTCAGAGTGAGGTAGAAAATCATCGTAACAGGAAAATAAAATTTCTACGATCTGATCGTGGAGGAGAATATTTGAGTTACGAGTTTGGTCTACACTTGAAACAACACGGAATAGTTTTGCAACTCACGCCACCCGGAACACCACAACGAAATGGTGTGTCCGAACGTCGTAATCGTACTTTACTAGATATGGTGCGATCTATGATGTCTCTTACTAATTTACCGCTATCGTTTTGGGGTTATGCTTTAGAGACGGCCGCATTCACGTTAAATAGGGCACCATCAAAATCCGTTAAGATGACGCCTTATGAACTATGGTTTGGCAAGAAACCAAAGTTGTCGTTTCTTAAAGTTTGGGGTTGCGATGCTTATGTGAAGAAACTTCAACCAGATAAGCTCGAACCCAAATCGGAGAAATGTGTCTTCATAGGATACCCAAAAGAGACTATTGGGTACACCTTCTATCACAGATCTGAGGGCAAGATTTTCGTTGCTAAAATCGGATCCTTTCTAGAGAAGGAGTTTCTCTCGAAAGAAGTGAGTGGGAGGAAAGTAGAACTTGATGAGATAACTGTATCTACTCCCTTATTGGAAAGTAGTTCATCACAAGAACCGATTCCTGTGACAACTACACCAATTAGTGAGGAAGCTAATGATATTGATCATGAAACTTCAGATCAAGTTTCTACTGAACCTCGTAGGTCTACCAGAGTAAGATCCACACTAGAGTGGTACGGTAATCCAATTCTAGAAGTCATGTTGCTTGACCATGATGAACCTACGAACTATGAGGAAGCGATGATGAGCCCAGATTCCGCAAAATGGCTAGAGGCCATGAAATCTGAGATGGGATCCATGTATGAAAACAAAGTATGGACTTTGGTTGACTTGCCCGATGATCGGCAAGCAATTGAGAACAAATGGATCTTTAAGAAGAAGACTGACGCTGATGGTAATGTAACTGTCTATAAAGCTCGACTTGTTGCGAAAGGTTTTCGACAAGTTCAAGGAGTTGACTACGATGAGACTTTCTCACCCGTAGCGATGCTTAAGTCTGTCCGAATCATGTTAGCTATTGCTGCATTTCATAATTATGAAATTTTGCAAATGGATGTCAAAACTGCATTCTTGAATGGATTTCTGGAAGAAGAGTTGTATATGATGCAGCCAGAAGGTTTTGTAGATCCAAAAGGTGCTAACAAAGTGTGCAAGCTCCAGCGTTCCATTTATGGACTGGTGCAAGCATCTCGGAGTTGGAATAAACGCTTTGATAGTGTGATCAAAGCATATGGTTTATACAGACTTTTGGAGAAGCCTGTATTTACAAGAAAGTGAGTGGGAGCTCTGTAGCATTTCTGATATTATATGTAGATGACATATTATTAATTGGAAATGATATAGAATTTCTGGATAGCATAAAGGGATACTTGAATAAAAGTTTTTCAATGAAAGACCTCGGTGAAGCTGCTTATATATTGGGCATCAAGATCTATAGAGATAGATCAAGACGCTTAATAGGACTTTCACAAAGCACATACCTTGATAAAATTTTGAAAAAGTTCAAAATGGATCAGGCAAAGAAAGGGTTCTTGCCCATACTACAAGGTGTGAAGTTGAGTCAAACTCAATGCCCGACCACAGCAGAAGATAGAGAGAAAAATGAAAGATGTTCCCTATGCTTCAACCATAGGCTCTATCATGTATGCAATGCTGTGTACCAGACCTGACGTATGCTTAGCAATAAGCTTGGCAGGAAGGTACCAAAGTAATCCAGGAGTGGATCACTGGACAACGGTCAAGAACATCCTGAAATACCTGAAAAGGACTAAGGATATGTTTCTCGTATATGGAGGTGACAAAGAGCTGGTCGTAAATGGTTACGTCGATGCAAGCTTTGACACTGATCCGGACGATTCTAAATCGCAAACCGGATACGTGTTTTTATTAAACGGTGGAGCTGTAAGTTGGTGCAGTTCTAAACAAAGCGTCGTGGCGGGATCTACATGTGAAGCGGAGTACATAGCTGCTTCAGAAGCAGCAAATGAAGGAGTCTGGATGAAGGAGTTCATTTTCGATCTAGGTGTCATACCTAGTGCATCGGGACCAATGAAAATCTTCTGTGACAATACTGGTGCAATTGCCTTGGCAAAGGAATCTAGATTTCACAAGAGGACCAAGCACATCAAGAGACGCTTCAATTTCATTCGGGACCAAGTCCAAGTATGAGACATAGAGATTTGCATGATACATACGGATCTGAATGTTGCAGACCCGTTGACTAAGCCACTCTCACGAGCAAAACATGATCAGCACCAAGACTCCATGGGTGTTAGAATCATTACTATGTAATCTAGATTATTGACTCTAGTGCAAGTGGGAGACTGAAGGAAATATCCCTAGAGGCAATAATAAAGTTATTATTTATTTCCTCATATCATGATAAATGTTTATTATTCATGCTAGAATTGTATTAACCGGAAACATGATACATGTGTGAATACATAGACAAACATATAGTCACTAGTATGCCTCTACTTGACTAGCTCATTAATCAAAGATGGTTATGTTTCCTAACCATAGACATGTGTTGTCAGTTGATTAATGGGATCACATCATTAGAAGAATGATGTGATTGACATGACCCATTCCGTTAGCCTAGCACTTGATCGTTTAGTATATTGCTATTGCTTTCTTCATGACTTATACATGTTCCTGTAAATATGAGATTATGCAACTCCCGTTTACCGGAAGAACACTTTGGGTACTACCAAACGTCACAACGTAACTGGGTGATTATAAAGGAGTACTACAGGTGTCTCCGAAGGTACATGTTGGGTTGGCGTATTTCGAGATTATCTTTTGTCCCTCTGATTGTCGGAGAGGTATCTCTGGGCCCTCTCGGTAATGCACATCACTATAAGCCTTGCAATCAATGTAGCTAATGAGTTAGTTACGAGATGATGTATAACGTAACGAGTAAAGAGACTTGCCGGTAACGAGATTGAACTAGGTATTAGATACCGACGATTGAATCTCGGGCAAGTAACATACCGATGACAAAGGGAACAACGTATGTTGTTATGCAGTTTGACCGATAAAGATCTTCGTAGAATATGTAGGAACCAATATGGGCATCCAGGTTCCGCTATTGGTATTGACCGAGGATAGTTCTAGGTCATGTCTACATAGTTCTCGAACCCGTAGGGTCCGCATGCTTAAAGTTACGATGACAGTTTTATTATGAGTTTATAAGTTTTGATGTACCGAAGTTTGTTCGGAGTCCCGGATGTGATCACGGACATGACGAGGAGTCTCGAAATGGTCAAGACATAAAGATTGATATATTGGACGACTATATTCGGACACCGGAAGTGTTCCGGGTGATTTCGGAGAAAACTGGAGTGCCGGAGGGTTACCGGAACCCCCCGGAGAGTTAATGGGCCACATGGGCCTTGGTGGGGAGAGAGAGGGGTGGCCAGGGAGGGCCGCGCGCCCCCTTTCCCTCTGGTCCGAATTGGACTAGGAGGGAGGGGGGGCGGCGCCCCCCTCTTTCCTTCCCCCCTCTCCCCCTTCCTTTCCCCTCCTAGTAGGAGTAGGAAAGGAGGAGTCCTACTCCTACTAGGAGGAGGACTCCTCCCCCTTGGCACGCCCTCCTTGGCCGACCGCCTCCTCCCCCCTGGCTCCTTTATATACGGGGGCGGGGGCACCCCATAGACACACAAGTTGATCTACGGATTGTTCCTTAGCCGTGTGCGGTGCCCCCCTCCACCATATTCCACCTCGGTCATATCGTCACGGAGTTTAGGCGAAGCCCTGCGCCGTTAGAGCATCATCATCGTCACCACGGCGTCGTGCTGACGGAACTCATCCCCGAAGCTTTGCTGGATCGGAGCCCGGGGATCGTCATCGAGCTGAACGTGTGCTGAACTCGGAGGTGCCGTATGTTTGGTACTTGGATCGGTCGGATCGTGAAGACGTACGACTACATCAACCGCGTTGTGCTAATGCTTCCGCTTACGGTCTACGAGGGTACGTGGACAACACTCTCCCCTCTCGTTGCTGTGCCATCACCATGATCTTGCGTGTGCGTAGGATTTTTTTTGAAATTACTACGTTCCCCAACAGCCACCGCTTCCACCCAGCCGAAGCACAAGAAGCCGAGGGCACCGATGGCAAGACGACCGGGCTTGTCGCACACCGAGTGGGGATGGATGTTCAGCGCCAGGAGGCGGTCACAACCGACCGGCGGAACAAGCTAGTCACCAAGAGGGCCAGGGATGTGGCGGCGGCGGAGCAGGGAAAGGCGTCTTGCGCGGGGATGTTGAACCTTCAGCCCGGCCACTACCCACAAACCACGTGGGGGAGTTAGCCGAGCGCCGCGTCGCCGGCCAACTAATCGCCACCGCCGCTGCTCTGGGGGTACGCACCCTCGCCTGGCTACTCCGACGGCGATTGCGTGATACGTCTCCGTTGTATCTACTTTTCCAAAGACTTTTGCCCTTGTTTTGGACTCTAACTTGCATGATTTGAATGGAACTAACCCAGACTGACGTTGTTTTTAGCAGAACTGCTATGGTGTTATTTTTGTGCAGAAATAAAAGTTCTTGGAATGAGCTGAAAACCCCCGGAGCAACTTTTTGGAATTAATAAAAATATTGACGAAAGAATCAACATCAGGGGGCCCACACCCTATCCACGAGGGTGGGGGCGCGCCCCCCTAGGGCATGCCCCTTGCCTCGTGGGCCTCCTTGACCTCCACCGACCTCAACTCCAACTCCATATATTCATGTTCTGGGAGAAAAATAGAAAGAAAGATTCATCGCGTTTTACGATACGGAGCCGCCGCCAAGTCGTAAACTCTCTCGGGAGGGTTGATCTGGAGTCCGTTCAGGGCTCCGGAGAGGGGAATCCGTTGCCGTCCTCATCATCAACCTTCCTCCATCACCAATTTCATGATGCTCACCGCCGTGCGCGAGTAATTCCATCGTAGGCTTGCTGGACGGTGATGGGTTGGATGAGATTTATCATGTAATTAAGTTAGTTTTATTAGGGTTTGATCCCTAGTATCCACTATGTTTTGAGATTGATGTTGCTATGACTTTGCTATGCTTAATGCTTGTCGCTAGGGCCCGAGTGCCATGATTTCAGATCTGAACCTATTATGTTTTCATGAATATATGTGAGTTCTTGATCCTATCTTGCAAGTCTATCGTCACCTATTATGTGTTATGATCCGTTAACCCCGAAGTGGCAATAATCCAGATACTTACCGGTGATGATCATAGTTTGAGGAGTTCATGTATTCACTAAGTGTTAATGCTTTGGTCCGGTACTCTATTAAAAGGAGGCCTTAATATCCCTTAGTTTCCAATAGGACCCCGCTGTCACGAGAGGGTAGGACAAAAGATGTCATGCAAGTTCTTTTCCATAAGCACGTATGACTATATTCGGAATACATGCCTACATTACATTGATGAACTGGAGCTAGCTCTGTGTATCCTATGTTATAACTATTACATGAGGAATCGCATCCGACATAATTATCCATCACTGATCCAATGCCTATGAGCTTTCCACATATTGCTCTTTGCTTAGTTACTTTACCGTTGCCACTATTACAATTACTACAAAACTGCTACTGTTACCATTACTTCCATACTACTTTGCTACTAAATACTTTGTTGCAGCTACTAAGTTATCCAGGTGTGGTTGAATTGACAACTCAACTGCTAATACTTGAGAATATTCTTTGGCTCCCCTTGTGTCGAATCAATAAATTTGGGTTGAATACTCTACCCTCGAAACGATCCCCTATACTTGTGGGTTATCAATGCGCATGGTAGTTTCAACCCCAACATCACCTTTTCGCATGGCGCGCCGCAGCGTGCCTTCCGCTCCGGCTTCAACCCCGACCTGCGCACTCCCTCCCCTGCGTTCAACGTCGGCCTCAACACAAAGTATAGCTACTTGCCGCCGGCGTACTCAGCCTCGCATGCGCCGCCTCTATGTTGGGGCACCCTACCCTTCGCACCCGGCTCGGCACCACAATTCAGCCACATCGACGCCACCGACGCCGACATGGACGAGATCATCATGAGCGGCTCGGTTGTTGCCACTTCCCGCCCTGGGTTCCGCGCACAAGGCGAAACGATGGAGACCACCATCGATATGAATGATGAGCTCGACGATGCTGAGGAGGAGGTGTAGGAGGAAGAACAGGCAAAGGCGGAGTCGGAACCAGCGCCGAAAGGGAGAAAGAAGAAGCGAGCGCCCAATGCCAGACCGGGTGAACCTCGCGTCAAGTGGACACCCAAGGAAGACGAGTGCCTCGCCGAAGTGTGGAAGACCGTCAGCATCGACCCCATCATCGGCTTGAATCAGAACACCAACACGTACTGGAGAAGGATCAAGACGGCGTTCGACGAGCGCAAGTTGGTTGACCCCGACTTCACCAACATCCGCATGGAATGCGGCAAGAAGTCCATGGAGAATCACTGGGTGACCATCTAGACGGCCTGAAACAAGTGGCATGGGATCATGGAGGAGGTCGCGGCTCGCCCGGAAAGCGGCGCCAATGTCGAGGGTCAGGTATGGCCATAGTTCGCTGTCCCAGTTCATCGTCGTGTACTTCGCCGGCTATGCAGATGGTTCGGATGTTCAACATGTTTCGCGAGGACAACAACGACCAAGGGTTCAAGTTCCTTCACATGTTCTCCAGGATCGTGTCGTGCGAGAAGTGGAGGGAGGTTCGGCTCACTCTCGCGAAGGCCAAGGAGACCTATAAGCCAGACACGCCCGCCCCGACGGCGGTAGAAGGGCGCCCTAATGGCAACAAGAGAGCCAAAGCAGCGAGGGATGCGGCGCCCACTGCCGAACGGCTATAATCTTCGATCGAGCAGTGCATCGCTGACGCCAAGAACAACACCACTAAGAAGGAAGGGAAATTCGACTCGAGGTGGTCGGCGTTGATGACGGAGCAGGACGTCAAGCTTGACCTTCTCAGGACCAACATCGCCGCGAAGAAGAGGAACACTGACCTGGCGTTCTTGATGGTGGCAGACATGTCGATGATGGACGAGCAAGTTAAGGCATGGTACCTGGCGGAGCACGACCTCATCTTGAACCAGATGCCCGGGCCGACGACGACCACCGCCCCTACGCCTGCGCCCATGACGTCACCAACACTGATGCCCAGCTCGAGAAATGAAGCGGTGCCGATGCCGACGACCAGCCCGAGCACAGAAGCCACACGGCCGAGCCCGACTACCCCCACGCCAACCCCGACCAGTCCCATAGTAGAGGAGCAGTGTTCCATGTCTATGATTCCTTCCTTTTGATCGTTGAACTTTTGGGTGTGTTTGATCGCTGAACCGTGGCATGATGACCGCCGACTTGTGGCATGACGATCGCCGAACTTGTAGCGTTTTTTGGCAGCGGGAAAGACAAGTTTGAATTTTTGGTCTGGGGGCCAAAACCTGGGGCCACGGCTAGAATCTCGATCGCCCCCAGGGCGAAAAAACCGCCGACGCAAACGCCAAAAGGTATTCGTAGGGTGCGTTGGGGGGCCAAACGGCTGGAGATGCTCTGACTGAGGTTTTTTTTCAGCGCCGGCGGAATAAAAAGCGTCCTGGGAGGCCTGTTTTGGGGGGGGGGGAGTGGAGATGCTCTTGCTTAGAGACGTTTAGTACCCACCCCCCGCAAAAAGAGTTTAGTACTCCCTCCGATTCATGATAGTCTCGTGGTTGAACTAAAACCACTATACTTATTAGGGATTGAAGGGAGCTATTTTTTTAAATAATACAATTTTTATTAAACTTTAGAAATATTAAGCCGTAATTATATTTTTAAAAAAGAATACCCAGTCGGCCTACTGCTGCCAGATTGGATCCAGTCGTCCTACTGGCGGCCGATTGGCCCTCAGCCGGCCCACTACCAGCCGATTGGATCCAGTCGGCCCACTGCTGGCCGATTGGTGCCCAGTCTGCTTCCTCTAGGCCGACAAGTGCATACACCCATTTATCTATTGAATAGGTATTTGAAAAATGTTGAAGAAATATTTGAAAAAATGTTGATCATGCATATAAAAATGTTAATCAAGCATTTGAAAAAAATATTGAACAAGTATTTGAAAAATATTGAACAAATATTTGAAAATTGTTAAATAGGTATTTGAAAAATGTTGAAGAAGTATTTTAAAAAATGTTGATCGTGTATATAAAAATGTTAATCAAGCATTTACAAAAAATTTTGAATAACTATTTGAAAAAATGTTAAACAAGTATTTGAAAAAAAATTATATACATGATTAACACTTTTACAAATACTTGTTCAACATTTTTATATACATGATCAATATTTTTTCAAATACTTGTTCAACATTTTTTCAAATACTTGTTCAATTTTTTTGCAAATGCTTGAATTACATTTTTATATACATGATCAACATTTTTCAAAATACTTCTTCAACATTTTTCAAATTCCTATTCAACAGTTCCAAATATTTGTTCAACATTTGCCAAATACTCGTTTAATATTTTTCTCCAAATGCTTGATTAACATTTTTATATGCATGATCAACATTTTTTGAAATACTTTTTCAACAATTTTCAAATACCTATTCAACAAATAAATGGATGCATGCACCTGTCGGCCTAGAGGAAGCAGACTGGGCGCCAATTGGCCAGCAGTGGGCCGATTGGGGCCAATGGATCCAATCGGCCGATAGGGGGCCAATTGGCCACCAGTAGGATGATTGGATCCAATCGGCCAGCAGTAGGCCGACTGGATATTATTTTAAAAATATAATTACGACATAATATTTCTGAAATTTGATAAAAAAATTATATTATTTAAAAAATTAGCTCGAAGGGAGTAGATTTTTTTCTCACGGTCAGAGGAAAAATGGCTGATTTTTCTTTCTAGATCCGCTTTAAAAAACATATCTTAATTCGGGTGTCCAAATTCTAAACCGTTTTTGCTGTTGCGATCTTTTATCGAGATTTTGGACTAGGCCTCCATGTTGATAGGTTTTGATTAACTTTCTTTCTGACGTAAATTGTACTCCCAACCATAGTATATTTTTTTGAACCAACAAAGTATAGTTGTACTCCTCTTTTTTTGCGGGTAAGTTGTACTTCTCTATATATGCATTTGTGCTTGTTAGAAGGGAGAAAGAGGTTTGGTGGAATAGTTCGATGCATTGCTTAAGCCTTGTGGGCATATATATAAGAGTACATGATCTACTTGGAGTACAAGACAAGCCAGAATATTTCCTAGTCTAACCTATGTTTCCTAATACAATCACGTTACTCAACATCCCCTCGCAGTCACAACGGTAGCGACGCAGACGGTGAGACTGAAGAAGATTCCGAAGGCAAACCGATGGACCCCCCCCCCACAGTCGTAACGATCGACGCATCACAGAGTCGTGGCTGGAGTGGAAACCAACGAGGTTGCTCAAGCAGGCGGTAGCCCTTTGTGCCGTTTGTCGATGTAGCCAAGAGCGTGGGTGGTGGAGCCGTGGTCGAGGTAGCCGTGCAAAGAATGCTGTGGTCGATTTCGAGTCAGGGTGGCCGATGTCGAGGAAGTCGCCATGGAGCCGCGGGCGCAAGGGGGCGCAAAGTTAGCATGGGCGCAGTGGCGTCGAAGTAGGGGTGCGTCAGGAAAGAAAATGTTGTTGACGACGCGTCGCGGCGGGTTTGCCAAGTCTGGGGACACATTGTGGACGAAGGCACGCACTGGTATTGCCAGCACCGGGCATGCGTAGACGGACGAAGACGAAGTTGATGAAGCGCCGACGAGGCTTGCCAGGCCCGGGGACACGTCGTGGATGAAGGCACGCATCAGTGTTGCCAGCACCGGGCATGCGTAGACGAGGAACCTGCACGAGCTGTACGCCATGTCGGAGAAGTCGGAGGGGCCAGCAGAGAAGAACTCGACGACGATTGCGGCGTCCATCGGCGCGGGACCGATGTCACCAACAGTGGTCGGAGTAGACGAAGCGGTCGGGGTAGATGACGGTGACGCTGGCGACGGGCTGGTGCTTGGATGAAGACGAAGGGGGTGGACGGGCGGCAGCGGCGGCTACGAAGGTAGCGGCAACGGCGACCAAAGAAGAGCGGCGGCGGCGGCCTGGCGGCGCCGGTGGCGACTAGGTTAAAAGATCGGCGGCGGTGCTCGAAGTAGGGAAAGAACCCTGACAGCGTGACGAAGACCGGCATGGGCGGTGGCGTTACACGCCAAGGGAGATGGCGCGGCGCATACCACGGGAGGTTGACGCGCTATGACGGTGGAGTGGACCGCGGGCCGCGGCGCTACGGCCCGAAGGGGCGACACAGCGGCGGCAGGCGGGTCGAGGCAACGGCGGGGACTGCGGGCCACGACGCTGCGGCCCGAAGGGGCGACGCAACGGCGGTTCGCGAGTCGGTGCAGCCGCGGGGACGGCCTCGGGGCGGCGGCGGGGACCGTGTATCGCAATACTACCGCCCGAAGGGGCGACGCAGCGGCGACGCACGAGTTGATGCAGCCACGAGGAGAACCACGGGGCGGCGGCGCTGTGGCCCGACGGGGCGACGCAGCGGCAGCCCGATGCTCGATCGGCGGAGAGGCGCGCGGTACTCGGGGCGATCTTCACGGGACCTGCGAAGGCGCGCGTAACCGACAGGCCAGGTCGGTCGCGCGGCATAGAAAAAGCGGATCACGGCGGCGAGCGGGTGAACAAGCCGATCGCGCGCGAGGTCGGGGGCGCCACTCGGTGGAGGAGTGGTGGAGGCGGAGTCCGGGATGAGGCCGGCGACGACGGACGTCGTGGGACGTCGTGCGGATGAGCTTGTCAGCACCGGCACCCGGGCTGCCAAAGCAACGCCGGCGCCCGAGCACCGAGGTCCGAGCGACCAACGGAGCAGCGGCGCCCGAGTTGAGACAGCCGACGAGCCTGACGCAGCCATCCCGATGCAGCCGAGGACGAGGCCGGCAAGGTAGACCGCCGGGCCGCCGTGCAGACGCGGTGGAGGCGGGTGATGTGAATCGATGGATGGGCCAACGCGTGAGCGACGACTATGATTGACCGTCCCATGGCGCGAGGTCGCCGGTCGAGGCGATGTAGGTGTCACAGTCGGAGCAGGGCGGTGACGGCCGGAGCAGGGCAGCGGGCGGACCGACGCGCGGACGGCAGCTGGCCCTGACGGGCCACCTCGGCGCGCGTGGCCGCCGGGTCGGAGGAAAGGCCGGCTGGTTGCGCCGGGGTCGGAGTAGAGGCGCTCGGGGTCGACGGCGGCGGCGGCCGACGCAAATCGATCAAGAATAGATCGGAAACCAAAAAGAAACCGCGCGATCAAGATGACCAGCGGGAGGGAGAAAATCCCAGAGCAAGGCTCGGGAAAAAGACTCTCTAGGGCAGCCGGTCAACACGACCGACAGACAAACCCTAGGTACGGGCGGCGCGGCCCCCGGCAGCGGTCATGGAGGCCGACCGCCCCGGAGGCGGCGCGCAGGTGCGGAAGCGGCTGCGACTGGGGTTTAGGATCGACTTGCGATAGATACCATGTTAGAAGGGAGAGAGAGTTTTGGTGGAATAGTTCAATGCATTGCTTGAGCCTCGCGGGCATATATATAGGAGTACATGATCTACTTGAAGTACAAGGCAAGCCAGAATATTTCCTAATCTAACCTATGTTTCCTAATACAATCATGCTCAACAGTGCTCACATACCGCAACATACCGTGCTCCATCTGCAAGCACGCCCATGCACCCCACGGAGCACAGTATACTTCACAGCGGAACCCACATTCGCGTTAAGCGCATCATAACTTTTTGACACATTACGCAACACACCTACACGTCTTGCACGTGCAATACCGTCGGTAGTCCAGTGCTTGCACAAAGCTGTACACGAGAAGAAAATCGTTTGCACAAAACCTAAGAAAAAAACATAGAAAAATCCTCCAAACCCCACTCTCTCGCACCAGGGGCACCCTCTAAGTAGTCGCACCCATTGATCCCGACCTGACCACCGAAGTTAATTACTCACTTCCCACCTTCACTTTACAAGCGAAAATAAGTTTTTCTTGTCATGCTGACCCCCATCTCCCCCCGACGCATATGAAGCCTTCAACTCTGGGTTCCATTTATTGAAAGAGTAAAGTGCATATTACCCCCAACTTATCGAAAAGGTCATATTACAACCCCGAACTCTGAACCGAACAAATTACTCCCTACACTCCAGACACCGTACAAACTAACCCCCCTAATTGTTGAATTTATTCGATTTTTAGCCCTCAGCATCTTGAACCCGGTTTTAATGCCCCATAGACAACACATCATCTTGGTGGAACCGTCAACTTACCTGAGTCAACTATGATTCGAAAAATCATAACCCCTCCCATTTCCTCTATATTTCTCGACATACATATCGCCGTCGTCATAACCGTTATGGGCGAGCTCGCCACTAGGACGCTGCACACCATGATGCCCGGAGGAGAGCCACGACACCCCGTCTGAGCGGATTAAATGACAATCTGATTCACTGCCCGTTGAGGAGATGAAATGCACATGTGGCTTATGGAGGCATGATAGAGTCGGAAGTGGGGGTGGTGGGGGGGGGGGGGGGTTGGTGGTGAAGAAGCGGAGATCAATAGTGGCTGGATTTGGCGCGATGTGCATCATTAAGGTCGTGTGAGAGAGTGGGAGGATATGCACAAGGTGGGTACGACCTGTGGCGAATCCAGGATGAAAATGAAGGGTGGGCTCAAAGTTAATGACGGGAAAATTAAATGTCATTTTAAGGGAAAAAATATTATCACATAATCTTTTGCAGAACAACCTTAAATAATCTCATATTACAGCTGGAAACATGTACTATTTGCATGCTTTTTTCTGTATTTTTGCAAAATATTATATTTGGAATGAAATTTGGATCTGTATAGCTAAACAGCTACCTCCTAATCCATTTGTCAGAATAAGCTCAAAATTTCCCAGATTACTACTAGAAACATTTTATTATTTATGGATTTTCTAAGAAAATATATCAAAATTTGAATTTGTTTAGCAAAATAGCCACTATCTCCTAATCCTTTTGTCCAAATAAGCTCAAAATATGCTTCTCTTCACATTTGTAAATATGCAAATAAGTTGTGTTGGATACCAATCAACAGTTCATGAACTAGTAGTATTTATGCTATTGGCTTGACACAATATTTTGAGGATTTCACGTATAGCTTAGTAATTTTTTCCTAAAACAACCGATGCCAACTGCCAGCCGTTTGATCGTGGCTCCCGATGTGGGGAAACGGCTACAGCTTGCCGCGCGTCCGCTCGCTAGGGTTGAAGGCATGGAGCTGCTGTTGGTGGTTGTGCCCGTCTGCTCCTATTGGCGGTTGTGCCCGTGCGTGTGTGAGGGTCGTGGAGTACATGGGTTGAGACTTGAGACATGACAGCTAGGCTAAGTAAGAACGGTAGTAGTAGTAGTAGAAAAAAATGATTTATTGGAGGGTAGGCTTGAGCCTGTTTAAGCCTGCTTAGTAGAATCATCTCTGGGTATGACGATGGCTGCTGCTCCAGCCATCGAACTAGGAATCATAATGGATGGGCGGTGACAGTAGGTGAGGGAGCAGGCGCTGCATGCAAGCATGGTAGTCAGGCAGGGACGGAGCCACGAATTTTGTATAGGGGGGGCGAGTTGCAGACTTGAGCTCTTATAGGCAGTTGGGCATCGGTTAACCATAAAAAAAATTCCTTGCAAAAACCTAAGCCTGAACTAGTGTTTTCATTAGTGTGAACACTACAAAAAACTATTAAAATGTGCATTTTTGGCAAGACAAATTTAGTTTCCAAATTGATTGCATTACGAATTTGGTAGACAATACAATATCTATCTATTGATTCCAAATTCAGTTTTCATGTCGATCAATTAACAATCATTCGTTTTAACCCACAAAAATCAGATATTTGAAGCTGATATTAATTATGAGAGTGGACGTACCATACACGCAAAGAGGATGTCAGATTCCGTGCATCATCTCCTCCGTGGTCGCTCATGGTGGTGGTGTTTCTCCTAATCTCCTTTATGGTTGCTGAGGAAATGATCAATTGGGATTGCTAGGCTTGAACGGTTGGAAGCAAGTGCCCTAGGAAACGTTTTCCATTCTTCTCTTCCTCTTCGTATCTACACACAACAGCCAATATTTCCTACTGTAATTAACTTCTCATGTTCGTAGGTTTTTTATGGAACAACCACACAAATTAGAGCAGATTAAAGATCAGGAGATGAAGTAAGGGACTAACCGTGCAGGTAATCAGCCGTGGCGGATCTCGATCAACCCCCCTATGATCTTCGCTTGGAGACTGAAGCTAATCTTGCGGGTAGGCGGAGATTGGAGGCGACGACAGATGGAAAGATCGCACGAGCCGCAATCTGCGTGCGTTCTGTTGGAGCGATATAAAATCGTGTCGATCGCCAGGATTGTAGCAGACTGCGTTGGTGCTCCTGGTCGCAAGCCCTTGACCGGTGGGCTCTGTTTTCTTTGACCTCGATGGTGGGCCTTTTTTTTGCTGGGTTGTGATCTGTTGTTTCTTGTACATGGGCTGCCCGAGGGGTTTCACGGTGTTACACGAGACAAGTGGACAGGGGGGGCGAATCAAGTCAAAAGGCCTGCTAATAAACGGATCTAACTAATCGCTATTGAGGAGAACAACTTCGTTGGGGGGGGTCTAGCCCCCCCTCGTCCCCCCTTGTCTCCGTCCCTGTAGTCAGGTGAGGGTGGCGGTGGGAGGTGTCTGTGTGTGAGTGAGGGAGAGAGAGAGAGTGGGAGAGAGGAAGAGAAAGACTAATTTTGACTGGGCCCATGGATGACTTGGCTAAGTTGTGGGACCCACCAAGATGACATTATCGCTCGTGTGGCATCAAAACTGGGTTCGGGCTGCCTAGGGTTGGAAATCAATCTGTTTCAGTATTTCATGCCAATAATTTGTCCGATATTAGAGTTCAGAGTCATAAGTTGATCTTTTTGATAAGTTCAGGAACAATGTGCTCTTTGCTCTTACTCAAATAAGAAACCAGAGTTTTGAGTTGCATAGAGCCAACATACATTTTTGACAATATTTCTCTATACTCGGAGGTCTAAGCGAAATGGAACAAACCTTACTTGACCAAAGCTTGTGAACATTATGACATGACCAAAGATTTTCCTAATCACATTTGGGATTATTTTCCTCCCAGTAAGTTTCATTTGTTTATTGGCTAGAGGTAAGGCAAGGCGAGTTCTCTTGTCGTTGATTGTACCGAGTGTGGTTCCCAATCTTAGGGATCAGTGTTGTGTTGTTTGCCATCTTGGCACTGTATCGGCCATAAGGGGCTGTACTGGCCAGTTGCCTTTTTTCTATGAATGGTGATACACCTCTCCATGGTGTATTCTAGGAAAATAATCTATTTATTGTCAGTCTTTGTCAAAAGTTTTGGCAATTAATTTCATTGCCACACTATTTGTTGTTTGCCACACGCTAATAATAAAGTTTTGAAGAATTGGCAGTTTAGATGTCCATATATTAAGTATGAGAAAGCAAATATTTTGGTGAAGTTTGTCTATCCGCCAAACTAGATCAATACATTTGATATTGAGGTGAACTAGAATTCGGTTTAGTTGTACTATCTCTTGTTTGCTTCATTTTTTGAACTCTGTTTGCCTACACATAAGGTAGGGCAAACACCCTAGAATTCTGCATGCACCTATGCCTAAGAGAGACAACCATGTAACCTAGGAACATCCGTAGAGATATTTGTGGGACCATGCAATATACAAATGTACTACAATTTATCAGCCTACACCAAATTAACCGGTGAAGGCATGCAACAATTTCAATTTTCTTGGACACATGCGGGTTGGTTGAACTTTTTTTTGTGAAACACAATAAAAAAATAGTTGACTGATGTAAATTTAATTGGAAACTGGTATTTAAAGTTGTTACAAAATTATAGTTAAATGAAAAGGATTGTAACTTAATCTCTAGTATGAATATGTTTGATTAACTTTCACAAGTTGCAAATTAAAATACAGTAGTCAAGATCACAAATTGTCAAAAACGAGTTTCATAAGTAAAAATGTTTAGTATAAAACAAGCTTTCATTCAAGTCAGGCCCGCCACTTCAACATTAACATAGAATGATACACATAGTTTGTTGACTACTAGATGATACCACACGCGTTGCTGCAGGACACCTAGTTGACCTTATGGTATTTATTATGTAAAAGAAAGAATGAAATGGCAAAGATATTGAGAATTTGACAACAATGTGATAACGAAGAGTAATTTATGCATTGGTAGAGTAGGTTTCCTAAACTATGGACAGTGTATATGTCAACCTACTGGATTAACAATGCTTTGATCATCGAGAGATTATCTTAATTATCTAATAGTAGGATAGACAATAATAAAGGTGGTGTTGAGAAACAGTGCGTCCATCAAATTTGTAGGAAGCAAGAAGATAAGTACATGGCATTTGTAAAGGTAAAAGCCAAGACTGATGTACACCTTCCTCTTTTTCCTTAGAAAGTTGAGAGATTTGCAATTTTCATATGAAATAAGACTGCTAGCTTGTCAGTTTTATAAAAGAATAGATAATAGCAAGTCAAGCGTTGAAATTTTGATGTGAATTGATCAACAAAATATTGAACCTAATATGAATGACGCCACAAAGAGCCACTTTTAATTGAATATGCTAGCATGCAACCTTACATGAAGATAAAAAAGTGGGTTCTCTAAAGTGAGTAACTAACATTATGTGACAAAACTAAAAAGGAGGTCACCCTTACTGGATGCTAGAACGCTTCATATTCTATTAGTACAACGGTTCTTTTCCTACATGAAAGTATTAACTAACAGGTGATTTAGTAACATATCTGCTCATATGAAATTTCTTGATCTGGCTGAGTCAGTATGCACCTATATTTAAGAAATAACTTTTAAAGCATTGCATGTCTGTAAATCTACCTCAAGAATCAATAATATTACTATAAAGAAATATGGTGCTGGAGGGGTACAATTTTTTTACTGTTGGAATTAAGCGACGACACAGAGAAAATGATATATTCTATTTCAAAATGGATGCTGCAACCACATACATACCAGAAGAATCAAACTGAGAATCCTCTATGGTTGCAACAATTAAAGGTGAAAGTAAAAGAGATGAAATAAGGAGCCGCATACATCAAGAAAGGTCCAAAACCTAACATGAATTATGTCTATTAGAATGGCCACACATGTTAGTATATCAAAGCTGAAAATTATTGTTTAATAGAAACAATAGTGCAAAAGAATCGTCAAAAGAGATAACCATGGCCAAACCACATGACCAATTGCTTAATTCTAAACCGGAACTGCTAATTATGCAGTCAAGGGACCATATACAAATAAGGAAAATGGAATCCAATTTAGTTAATCTAGTAATGATTTAGGTATAACAAAGTCACCATCAGCAATCAAATCATTCTGAGTGCTTGAGGCGCAGACATGTAGCTCATAGAATCCAACTTCAACAAGAAAAGGCACCAATGTTGATTGATTCAATCTAGCAGCACCAACCTGAGCATGGATGTGAGGCTCGTACTCATAGGCAACATTAGATGGAACTAATGGGAGCACCTGAGCTTGGGGAGCCGCAGGGAGTTGAACCGTTCGGGGTTATCGTATGCGTAGCACAATCATGTCTACCATCTGGCATTCTGTAAGCATCTCCGACGTGCGCCTGGTGCTGCATAACTCAAACACGAAGCTGTAAGAATAGATCCTGGATCTGGAGGTGGTGTCGATGGCGGTGAGGGGGATGTGTAAGAATAGATCCTTGTGAGGCGGTTACGTCCACGACATGGGGGCGACAAGACGCGGACGAAGATGAGGCCGGACTTTCCGGTATTGGGATCGCAGAACACCACCACCCGTAGTGCTTCGCAAATGCTCTGAATGTGGGTGTTGATGCCCCCTCCTCCTCCACTGGTAGCAACTTGTCTTTTCGATGGAGGAAGATGAAGAAGGAATCAGAAATTTGTTGGTCTCTTTTAAAGACAAAATAGTGGAGGAGATGAAGAGGATTGAGATTTGGTGGAGAAGAAGGAGGAACCGGTGGAAATAAATTGATGGGGCAGTAATTGATGGGCTGGTTGATGGGAATCTTCTAGAGACAGAAAACGCTTGTGTGTGGAGAATAAAGAAACAAACCAGCTAGCCATGCATTGTGCCTTCAGGTGGGAATATACTGACGGGGAGACCGGTGACGTGGTACTATGCTGATGTGGACAGTGTGCATGTCGAAAGAATTGCTAATAGTGTGAATCAACTTTTTAAGAATGTTAGATATGCATGATTCATTGATCAATAATGAAAATCTTCCACACATTTTTGCTGAGTTATGTGCTTGCCAGCTATTAAACCAAAACTCAATGGCCTCTACCATGGTGATGCAGCTGACACAAAGCCTGAAAAGGTTGTTTAGATCATGGAGGAGTTGCTAAACAGTTGGTAATATATTAGGGCATCCTGTATAAACATCCACTTAGTATAATTAAGTTTATTTCAAAAAAATTGGTTGGTGAACATCGGAAATGATATCATAAACAATAAACCAAAATTTTAGCTAACCGATCATTTTGGTTTAGTTTCCCGTTTATGCAAACATAATGGCTCACAACTAACATATTCTTCACCAGTCACACGCCATGTTATAGGGGAGTTATCATCTCTCTCTTTCTATTTCGCAAGTTGGGTTTGGATCTTGCATGCATGCCCACATGAGGGGTGATCTTGAAAGGTTGGTTGCATTGCATGCAGGCTATATAACTGTAGTTTTATATTTTTTGTGAGGTGTGTGTGTGTGCCTAGAAGCACCACTTATTCAGTTGAAATCTAGCTCTGCATGCACAATTCGGTTTTATTCTGATCAATTGATGAACACCAAACTGAATATAATTCGGATAAATAGAGTGAAAACCAAATTTATCGGTATTAATTTGGTGTTCAATTCATCAGTTTTTATGCCCATGCTAGTATTCCACACTTGTATGGGCCGTGAGTACATCTAGTCCAAACAACCTATGCAGCCTTTGATACTTGCTAGTGGTGGTGGAGGGAATTTCCTAATTGATGCTTTCCATTTAGCAGCTTTAGTGTAGGTTTTTCTGTAGTGATTTCTACCTATTTTGGAAGCCTTCTAGAAGATTCTTGAATGGTTTTCTTGTTGCTTTCTTTTACTATTTTTCTACTTTTAAAAAAAATTGTTTGTTTTTTAATTATTTCTTCTTATTTTCCTGTTTCTTTTTCTTTTTCATAAATTCAAAAATTTCAGAATTCCATTTTTTTTCACATTTTCCAAAAAATGTTTGAAATTTCAAAATTTTATGCACATTTTTGAAAAAATTCTCACCTTTTTAAATGTTGAGAATTTCAAATTTTTTGTTCTTGTTTGATATTTATTTTTCCAATTTAAAAAAATGTTTATATTTTTCAAATATAATAATCATAATTTTTTTAAGAAGTCAGTGTTAGCAAATTTGTTCGGAGTTTCAAAAATTGTCTTATTTAAAAAAATTATTCATATCTATTTTTTTTAAATTAAGGCTTCAAAAAATGTTCACGTTCTAAAATTTGTTCAAATTTAAAAAATGTTCCCATTTTTAAAAAATTGTTCATGTTTCTAAAAAATATTTGAATTTTCAAAAAATATTTAAATATGTGGTGAATTATAGTTGTTATACACCATGCTGCTTATTTAGACAAATAAAAAAATCAAACAAACAAACAACAAAGCCTTTAGTCCCAAACAAGTTGGGGCAGGTTAGAGGTGAAACCCATACGATCTCGCAACCAACTCATGGCTCTGGCACATGGATAGTAAGCTTCCACGCACCCCTGTCCATAGCTTGTTCTTTGATGATACTCCAATCCTTCATGTCTCTCTTAACAGACTCCTCCCATGTCAAATTCGGTCTAGGTGACCTCTCTTGACATTCTCCGCACGGTTTAGCCATCCGCTATGCACTGGAGCTCCTGGAGGCCTGCGCTGAATATGCCCAAACCTTCTCAAACGATGTTGGACAAGCTTTTCTTCAATTGGTGCTACCCCAATTCTATCTCATATATCATCATTCCGGACTCGATCCTTCCTCGTGTGGCCACACATCCATCTCAACATACGCATCTCCGCCGCACCTAACTATTGAACATGTTGCCTTTTAGTCGGCCAACACTCAGCGCCATACAACATCGCGGGTCGAAGCATCATCCTGTAGAACTTGCCTTTAACCTTTTGTGGCACTCTCTTGTCATAGAGAATTGCAAAAGCTTGGCGCCACTTCATCCATCCGACTTTGATTCGATGGTTCACATCTTCATCAATAACCCCATCCTCCTGCAGTATTGACCCCAAATATCGAAAGCTGTCCTTCCGAGGCACCACCTTCCCATCAAGGCTAACCTCCTCCTCCTCACATCTAGTAATACTGAAACCGCACATCATGTACTCGGTTTTATTTCTACTAATCCTAAACCCTTTCGATTCCAAGGTTTGTCTCCATAACTCTAACTTCCTATTTACCCCACGTCCGACTATCGTCAACTAGCACCACATCATCCGCAAAGGGCATACACATGGTATATCTCCTTGTATATCCCTTGTGACCTCATCCATCACCAAGGCAAAAAGATAAGGGCTCAAAGTTGACCCCTGATGTAGTCCTATCTTAACCGGGAAGTCATCAGTGTCGACATCACTTGTTCGAACACTTGTCACAACATTATCGTACATGTCTTTGATGAGGGTAATGTACTTTCCAGGGACTTTGTGTTTCTCCAAGGCCCACCACATGACATTCCATGGTATCTTATCATAGGCCTTTTCCAGGTCAATGAACACCATATGCAAGTCCTTTTGCTCCCTGTATCTCTCCATAAGTTGTCATACCAAGAAAATGGCTTCCATGGTCGACTTTCCAGGCATGAAACCAAACTAATTTTGGTCACACTTGCCATTCTTCTTAAGTGGTGCTCAATGACTCTCTCCCATAGCTTTATCGTATGGCTCATCAGCTTAATTCCACAGTAATTAGTACAACTCTGAACACCCCCCTTGCTCAAGAAGATTGGTACTAATATACTTTGTTTCCATTCTTCTGGAATCTTGTTTGCCCAAAAAATGAGGTTGAAAAGCTTGGTTAGCCATACTATTGCTATGTCCCCGAGGCCTTTCCACACCTCAATGGGGATACAATCATGGCCCATCACCTTGCCCCTTTCATCCTTTTTAAAGCCTCTTTGACCTCAGACTCTTGGATTCATGGCACAAAATGCGTGGTGGTCTCATCAAAGGAGTTGTCCAGTTTAATGGTAGAACTCTCATTCTCCCCATTGAACAGCTTGTTGAAGTACTCCTGCCATCTATGCTTAATCTCCTTGTCCTTCACCAGGAGTTGGTCTGCTCCATCCTTGATGCATTTGACTTGGCCAATATCCCTCGTCTTCCTCTCTCTGATCTTAGCCGTCTTATAGATGTCCCTTTGGCCTTCCTTCAAGCCTAACAAACTTTTGGGTTTCATCTCCATAAGAGTGACTGAGTTTTACGTTGGCTCGCCAAGCCTATCACAACCCTCCTCCTTTACCTGGGCTTGGGACCGACTATGTTGAGACAACATAGGTGGAGTTGCGCTGCTTATTTAGACATTGTAGCCTAATCAATTACAGTGGCTGCGATGACCGTTCATTCCCGGGAGGCCCCTAGTTTGGTCCTTCATACTACCCACATGATATATATTTTTGTATTTTTTCACTGTTTGCACGCTGTTGGGCCAGCACAAATGGGGGCAGGAGTAGAGCTACATGCAAACAAAACTGTGCTATGGCCCACCCAAGCCCAAGAGAAAGCGGTGAAGAGTGAAAGGGGATATGGGCTTTGAGAGCAAAATTTCTGTGATTTCGTTCACCTTGGTCCCCTGTGGCCCGCCCAACAAATTTTGGGTAGCTCCTCTAGTGGTTGGGAGAGCCCTTATGCCGGATTTGTACTTTCTTTTATGTGGAAATTTGAGTGTTTCCGCGCTGCTGGGTTGGCACAGTTGGGAGAGCCCCAAGGCGGCGCGTGTCTATTGGACGCGGTAAGCGTCATATAGGAGGTCCCGTGGTGGAGCATACAACCAAACTGGCATTGCCATCACAAGCAGCAATAGGTAGGATTTCAATATACGCTAGAAAAAAAGGATGAGACAAGTCAACGAATGCCCCCAATTATGAGCGACAAGTAAGCCTCACCATCATGCGCCTCGCACGCCATCCCCTTCATGTAGTTTGCATATGGAGGCATTTTCAATATATTAGTCAAATGCGCACGCAAGAAAATAGGTCTAAGCATTTCAAAAAGTGTTCAAATTGTTCCTCATCCTTATTCTTAGGTGGTTTAGTTGGAAAATGCATAGGCTTTTAAACCCATCGTTCTCTTTCTTTACCATGTTTCCTAGCAATGAAATCACTTTTATCATGTCATTTGTTCTTAGGAGGTGAGTTATCAAGATCAACAACTAGTTCTATTTCTACATCATTATCTGATTGAGCATCAACATGAACATCATTACCATTTTCATTATCATTATCACTATTATTATCAGAAGGTTTTTCTACTACATATCCACTCGGAGCATGCAAAGTTCTATCATTTTTCTTCTTTTTTTGACAGAAAGATTGTAAGGGAACCCCCTACAGTATAATTGCTGCAACAAACCCAAATTGTAAGTACCATGCCTTGAACCTCGGTGGGTGGGAAGGCATCAGCCCCTTCCCACCACTAGGCTATGCCTTAGTCTGCTATCATTTTTTTTCTTATTCTTCTTCTTAGATGAACTAGGCACATCATTATTAGTTCTCTGAGAATCTTGCTCAATTCTTTTAGGATGACCTTCAGGATACAAAGGTTCCTGGGTCAATCTACGTCCTCTAGTCATTACCCTAACAACATGATCATTCATTTTATTATTCATCTCATTGAGCAAATCATTTTGTGACTTGGTAACTTGTTCTAGCTGAGTATGAACCATGGATGAATGCTTACTTAAACCCTTAACATCACTAGCAATTTTAAACATCAAGTCACTCAAACGTTCAATCATGAACGCATTGCGTTTCAATTGCTTCTTAACATACATATTAAAATCTTCTTGCTTAACAATGTAGTTATCAAATTTTTTTATAAGGAATATCACCTTCATCGAATCTTATAAGAGAATTTGCCTCTACTACCTGTGTCGGGGTGTCGACCCCATGTATTTCTTTAATAAGTGGTAAATTCTGAACGTCTTCAGCTTTAATACCCTTTTCTTTCATAGATTTCTTTGCCTCTTGCATATCTTCAAGACTGGGGAATAGAATACCTCTCTTCTTTGGAGTTGGTTTAGGTGGTGGTTCAGGAAGTGTCCAATCATTACCATTTCTCAATATATTATTCAATAGTTCTTCAGCCTGCTCAACAGTTCTTTCCCTGAAAACACAACCAACACAACTATCTAGGTAGTCCCTAGAAGCATCGGTTAGTCCATTATAAAAAATATCAAGTATTTCATTTTCCTTAAGAGGATGATTAGGCAAAGCATTAAATAACTAGAGAAGCCTCCCCCAAGCTTGAGGGAGATTATCTTCTTCAATTTGCACAAAGTTAAATATTTCCTGTAAGGTAGCTTGTTTCTTATGAGCAGGAAAAATATTTTTCAGAGAAGTAGTATATCATATCTTGGGGACTACGCACACAACCAGGAGCAAGAGTATCAAACCATTTCTTATCATCACCCTTTAACGAGAAAGGAATCAACTTAAGAATATAGTAGTAGCGGATCTTTTCCTCATGAGCAAATAGGGTGGCTATATCATTTAATTTAGTAAGATGTGCCAAAATAGTTTTCATTTCATAACCATGAAAAGGATTAGATTCAACCAAAGTAATTAACTCAGGATCGACAGAGAATTCATAATACTTATCAGTAACAAAGATATGTGAAGTAGTAAACTTAGGATCATATTTCATTTTCTCCATTATAGATTTTTCTTTGAGCTTACTCAGTAATTTCTTAACATCATCTCCATCATTAGAAGCAAGAATTTCTCTAGCTATCTCCCCATCCATAACACAACCCTCATGTATCTTAGGTAGTTCAATTCTAGGAGAGCTAGGTCTAATAGGTGTATCATATTTCCATCAATCTCAGCACTCTCAATTTCTTTAGCTCTAGCAAGTTCTTCAACAAGGAATTCACCTAGTGGCACGGTTTCATTAAACAGAGTACTAGCATCATCAATAGCATCATTCATAGCAGAAGTAGCGTCATCAATTACTCACGACATATCAGAATTAATAGCAGGTGGTGGTGTTGCAAGCTTGCTCAAAACAGAAGGTGAATCAAGTGTAGAGCTACATGGTAGTTCCTTACCTCCCCTCGTCTTAGAGGGAACGATCTTGGTTCGATTATCTTTCATGTTCTTCATAGTGATCAACAGGTATAATTCCCAAGTGACTCAGCAAATAGAACTATGATCCCCGACAACGCCGCGAGAAAAAGATCTTGATAACCCACAAGTATAGGGGATCGCAACAGTTTTTGAGGGTAAAGTATTCAATCCAAATTTATTGATTCGACACATGGGGATCCAAAGAATATTTGCAAGTTTTAGTAGTTGAGTTGTCAATTCAACCACAATTAAAGAACAAAATATCTGGAACAAAGTGATCAATAGCACAATAGTATGATAGTTTGATAATCGCGGTAATAGTAGCAATAGCAATAGTAACAGTAACAATAGTAGTAGCAGTTTTATAGTGATTGTAATAGCAGCAACAACGAAAGTAACTTAGCAATAACCAATATGAGAGAATCGTAGGCATTGGATCAGTGGGATAATTATGTTGGATGACATTCATCATGTAATAGTAATAACCTAGACCGACACACAATAGCTCCAATTCATCAATGTAATGTAGGCATGTACTCCTATATAGTCATACGTGCTTATAATAAGAACTTGCATGACATCTTTTGTCCTACCCTCCCGTGGCAGCAGGGTCCATTAGGAAATCTAAGGTATATCAATCCCTCCTTTTAATAGAGAACCGAAACAAAGCATTAGCACATAGTAAATATATGAACTCCTCAACTACGGTAATCACGGGAAAGAATCCCAATTATTGTCACCTTGGGGTATGTGGATCATAACACGTAAATAGGTGCATACAACTTGCAAGATCGGATCAAGAACTCAAATATATTCATTAAAACATAAAGGGTTTAGATCTGAAATCAGGACACTCATGTCCTAGTGACAAGCATTAAGCATAGTAAAGTCATAGCAACATCAATCTTAGAACATATTGGATACTAGGGATCGAGCCCTAAGAAAACTAACTCAGTTTCATGATAAATCTCATGCAACCCATCATCGTCCAGCAAGCCTATGAAGGAATTACTCACTCCTGGTGGTGAGCATCATGGAATTATTGATGGAGGATGGTTGACGATGATGACATCGTCGAACCCCCCTCTTCAGAGCCCCGAACGGACTCCAGATCAGCCCTCCCGATGAAGAAGACGAGGTGGTGGCGGCTCCGAATCATAAAACATGACGATTCCTTCTCTATGATTTTTTTGGACGAATATGTACTTATGGAGCTGGAGTTAGGGTTGCCAGAGCTGGCATGGCCCACAAGCTTGCCAGGCGCGCCCTGGGGGGCACACCCCCTGGGCTTGTGGCGCCTGGGTGGCCCTCCTCTGGTAATTCCCTTTGCTATTATTTTTAATATATTCTGAAAATATTCTCCGTAAAGTTTTAGCCCAATCCGAGAACTTTTATTTCTACACAAAGATAACACCATGGCAATTCTGCCGAAAACTGTGCCAGTCGGGGTTAGTTCCATTCAAATCATGCAAATTAGAGTCCAAAACAAGAGCAAAAGTGTTTCGAAAATTAGATATGTTTGGGACGTATTAGTGGCTTCCCTCTCCTCCTCCTCCAACTTATATATACTAGGGTTTTTTGCTCTATTATTTCATACAAGTTTTTGGAGCCTCCTCTAGTTCCTCTAGTTCATGTTCTAGTTGGTCCTAGTTGACTAATTAGATCTTAGCTAATCCTCTTATCCTCATAATTAGAACCCCACTGTGGTTGTAATCTCCTCCCTCTAATTATCTGGCAACGATTAGCTCTGAACAACGAAGCGCTACCGGACCGTGAAGATTGCAAGCTTGCAACCAAGTAGAGAGGTCGTGATTTTGGTGTTTAGTTTGAGGGACTGTTCATGGGTGGCACGAGGGATCGTTCACCGATGCTTCGAGGGAATCCAAGTATGATCTAGACCGACATGTTCTTCTTTCTCTATAACTTGGTGACGGTAACCACCGTGATCCCAACCCGTTATGCATCTTCATATTGATCTTGGGTGATCCTAGGAGCGATTTTTTGTTTCCTACTATGTTTCCCAACAGAAATGCAGTGCTGGATAACGGAGACTGAATCTTTTAGAGAGTAGGAAGTGAGGGGGGGGGTTAAGAAGCGGAGATCAATGGTGGCTGGATTTGGTGCATTGGGCATCATTAAGGTTGTATGAGAGAGTGGGAGGATATGCACAAAGTGGGTACAACGACGGCTGCTGCTCCAACCAACCATCGAACTAGGAATCATAGTGGATGGGCGGCAATAGTAGGCGAGGGAGCATGCGCTGAATGCAGGCGCGAAAGTGATGTGAGGGTGGCAGTGGGAGGTGTCGGTGTGTGTGTGTGTGTGTGTGAGAGAGAGAGAGGAAGAGAGAGAGAGACCGATTTTGACTGGGTCCATGGATGACTTGGATAAGTTGTGGGACCCACCAAGATGACAATATCGTCCATGTGGCATCAAAACCGGGTTCAAGCTGCCTAGGGATGGAAATCAATCTGTTTCAGCATTTCATGCCGATAATTTGTCCAATATTAGAGTTCAGAGTTATAACTTGTTCTTTTTGATAAGTTCAGGAACAATATGCACTTTTCTCTTACTCAAATAAGAAACCAGCGTTTTGAGTTGCATAGAGCCAACATACATTTTTGACAATGTTTCTCTATACTCGCAGGTCTAAGCGAAATGGAATAGACCTTACTTGACTAAAGCTTGTGAACATTATGACATGACCAAAGATTTTCTCAATCACATTTGGGATTATTTCCTCCGAGTAAGCTTCATTTGTTTATTGGCTGGAGGTAAGGCAAGCCGAGTTCTCGTCTTTGATTGTACTAAGTGTGGTTCCTAATCTTAGGGATCAGTGTTGTGTTGTTTGCCATCTTGGCACTTTATCGGTCATAAGGGGTTGTACTGGCCACTTTCCCTCCTTCGATGAATGGTGATACGCCGGCTTCGAGTGCCTCCTCGAAGTTTCTCATCACCTTTGGAGACATGTGATTCTAGGGTTAGGCTCCTGATTTGGTGATCGCGAATTCAATCGCGCACTCATCCAAGTAATTCCCTGTTCAAAATTTCAATCCTCATCCCTCGCCTCTCTCGTGCTCCTGCTCTTGATCTCCAGCCGTGGTTCGGGGTGACCAAGGGGCAAACCTGTTTTGCTACCCACCCTTGGCCGTGGAGGGGTGATTGATTTCAGAGGGTGAATGGAAAGATCGAAGATGGTGGAGGCGGGACTGCTGATGGAGAAAAACACAAGCTAGGAACAAGCAATGGCGGCGGCGGTTCAGGAGAAGAGAGATGGAAGCAGGTCCAGCAGGGACTCAGGGGTGTCGACAAGGTTGCTAAACAACTTGAGTGGCTCAACCTCACAGAAGAAGAATCGACTCCACTCATACTGGAGGACGAAAATCAAGACAACTTGGTGAATCTGCATTGGGCGCTGATAGCAAAGGTACTTTCCCCATCAGTTCTCCACATTCAAACTATCATGGCAGCTCTGAGACCAGCTTGGGGAAATCCTAGAGGAATGATCTGCAAATCTATTGGCGATAATATATTCATTCTTGAATTTGCATCAAAGGAAAACAAGGATAGAGTTGTAGCAGGAGCACCTTGGACAGTTGGTAAACACGCGGTGCTTCTCAAAAACTTTGATGCTAAGTTGAGTCCATAAGAAGTCAGATTTGATGAGTTAACACTTTGGGCATGAATTAAAAACCCAAGATTCGAACTTATGAATAAACATTGGGGAGAATCATTGGGGTTAAAATTAGGTAAGGTTGAGAATGTCGATGTTGACAATGATGGAAGGTCATGGGGTGGCCATTTGAGGGTCAGGGTTACAGTCGATATCACAAGACCTGTGATGAGAGTTATCACTACGTACTCTTTGAAACATAAGACGTATGAAAGTTATGAGGTGACGTATGAAAGGTTACCTCACTACTGTTTCTCGCGTGGTCTATTGTGCCACTCTTCCTTGGAATGTCCTACATCGGGAAAAAGAAATGAGAAGGGGAAACTACCACGGGATGCAGAGTATGTTTGCGTTAGAGAGGAAAAGAAAAATGGATTATCCAAGTCTGGGCAAAGCTCCCTCTTTAATGATAGAAGTTCATTTGATAACAAGAGAGTGGAGGCCCATTTCCCAGTGAACTCAAGATCAAAGGATAAGAATGTTGATGGTACAGAAGTGCAAGAAGAAGGGGCATCTTGTCTGAAACAGATGGCTTCGATCCAAATTAAACAAAATGAAGGTGTTCAGAGCAAAATGAGAAAGGAACACATTCCATCTCAAAATAAAACAGCTCGCTGTGCTGGACAAAAAAGAAAGCAAACTAAAGTGTACATGCCTAAAGGAATACTGGAGAATTCAGAGAACAAACAAGTTCAGTGCGTTAGTAACACTACAAAAAAAAGACACATCCATGACATTTTGGGCCGAACGAATTTTTTTCCTGTCATATTGTAAGTGCATCTAGTGCCACCCCTTGTTGGTTTTGGAGTATTGATGACAAAGTTGGTTGAGGGACTAATGCGTTTGTGAGAATTGCAGGATAACGCATGTAGTGTCCCTCATTGATTCGGTTTACCTACCGGAGATGACCCCTAAAAATGTATGAAGACATTGAAGACAATGGTGGTATGTGAAGATATCCACATTGAAGACTATGACATGAGAAGACATTGAGTGAAGACTATGGAGCGCGAAGACTGTGTCGTTTTGTTGTTTCCTTTTCTTCTTTGTTGAGTCATAGGAACCACCGTACTGTTAAGTGGGGTCCAAGTGAACTAAGTCAGAATGACTGAAGTGATGCTCAACCAAAATCCCATGTCTTCGAGCGAAGACAATGAGAGCAAATCTTATCTAGAGCTGGATGAGTCAGCTTTGCTTGTAGCCCAAGTAAAGTTGCCGTGTGTGTTTGAAATCTGACCGTTGGAACACGTATCAGTTCCTTAGTGACCCAGGGTCATTTCGGACATATCAGGTCGGGTTGCCTTGTGGCTATAAATAGCCCACCCCCTACACCATAAATTGGTGGCTGCTCAGAGTTAGTTTACGGCTTTTGTCGTTTGAGAGCAACCCACCTCGAAGCCTTTGAGAGAGAGAAATCCTTGCGAGGACAAAGCCCAAACACCCAGAGCCAAAGAGTGTTAGGCATCACTGAAGTCTTTCTGTCTGTGTGACCTGAAGACTTATTACACTTGAGGACTATGAATCCTCTAGCCGGTTAGGCATCGCGTTCTGAGCATCTAAGAGTCATTGTGGATCGCCGGTGAACGAAGTCTGTGAAGGTTCGGAAGTCTACCTTGAAGACTTACCAGAGTGATTGCGCGAGGACTGGGTGTCCTTAGCTCAAGGGGAATAAGGTGAAGACACGGTCTTCTAAGTTGAATCTCAGCCTCCCTAACCAGACGTACAGTTGTCACAGCAACTGGAACTGGTCCAACAAATCCTGTGTCTTCAACAAGTGACTGGTTCTATCCTCTCCCCCTTTACTTAGTGTTTGTCTTCGTGAAGTCATTGCTTAATTGTCATACTTGTTTGACTTCATTGCTTGACTACTATCGTTTGTTGGCTTCATACTATCTTCCATCCCGATCCTTACTACCTAGCTGCTATTAGTCTTTGTACTTTCCCATTATCGCATACTTGACTATGGCTTGCTTAGTGTAGTTTATCTTCCACTGCATATCAATTAGGCCATTTCTATTGTTTGTCTTCGAAACTTCCACGTTTTGAAGACTTTCATAAAAATCGCCTATTCACCCCCCTCTAGTCGATAACTAGCACTTTCAATTGGTATCAGAGCAAGGTATTCCCTTGTTCTGTGTGATTCGGTTTAACCACCTGGAGTTTAGCTATGTCAACTGCAGGGATAATCAAAGTCTCCGCTGCTTGCCCCGTGTTCGATGGAACTAAATATCCCTACTGGAAGAATAAGATGCGCATGCATCCTGAAGCCATTGATGTCGACCTCTGGTATGTCGTCAAGAACGGCGTTCCCAAAACTGGTGAAGGTGTCACCCCCACTGATGTCAAGAAGTTCATTTAACTGGACTCTACTGCAAAGAACATCATCTGTGGTCATCTGACCAAAGGACAGTATGGCCGTGTGAGCACTCTGGAAACGTCGAAGCTAGTCTGGGACTGGCTATCCAAGGTCAACGAAGGCGTCTCAACCCAGAGAGAGCAAAGGATCAGTGTTTTTCACAACCTCTTTAACCGCTTCAAGAGAAACGACAATGAAAATGTCCAGCTCACGTTTGATCGTCTCACTGACACCACAAATGAGCTTCAGGCTCTCGGTGCCACCGAGATTACCAAGCATGAAATCATCAAGACACTACTCAGATCACTTGATAGCTCCTTTGACACCCTTGCCCTCATGATACAAGAACGCCTTGACTTCAAGACACTCAATCCGTCTGATATACTTGAGAGGCTCAACACACATGAGTTCCAGCTTTCTGAGAAGAGAGATATCTATGGTCCCAACTATGGCCGAACTCGCGCTTTGAAGGCAAAGGTTGTTTCCTCATCTAAAGAAGAATCTGACTGCGGTTCTGATGATCCTGAAGACATTGGAAAGGAACTTGCTATGCTTGTGAAAAAGTTCCAGAAGTTCACCAAGAAGAAAGGCTTCAAAAAGTCTTCACGATCTAGCTCAAGAAATGATGAAGCTTCCACTCATGACAACAATAAGAGAACATGTCACAAGTGCAAGAAGCCTGGACACTATATCTCTGAGTGTCCACAGTGGGACAATGAGAAGAAGAAGAAGAGCAAGGAATATGATTCTGATGACAAGAAGAAGAAGAAATCTTCAAAGTCTTCTTCCAAGTCCTCGTCAAGGTCTTCATCTCATAAGAAGAGCTCATCTGGCAAGGCTCGTGCTTTTGTTGGCAAGGAAATGGATTCAGAGGAGGAGTCTGCTTCTGAGGAGGTGGAGGTGGAGTCTGGAGAGGAGTCCGACCCTGGCGTTGCAAGTCTGGCTCTAGCCACAACCTATGTTGCCAAGTCCATCTTCAACACTGAAGACACTGACTTCCACACCAACGCTGAAGCTAATGACAAGGACGATCCTGCTCCCACCTACTGCTTCATGGCACGTGGTGCCAAGGTAAAATCACGTGATGCTTACTTCCAAACATCAAGTGAAGATGACTCTGATTGTGAATCCAAACCCAGCTACAAAACTCTTGCTAAAATTGCAACTGAACAACAAAAAGCTATGGAACATACTCAAAAACTGTTAGACAAAAGCGATGACCTGTTGGACGCGGAAATGACACGTTCACAGTCCTTAGTTGAAGACATAAAAAATCTTCATGCTAAGTACCAAGACCTTGAAAGTCTTCATGAAACGCTCTCAACCACTCATGAAAGGCTCTCCTATGATTATCTTCAAAGGAAGCAAGATCTTGAGAAATTGAAAGCGGCTCATGAAGATCTTCACAAAGAGAACGAGTCACTTCGCGCTCAACAGATCAGTTCCGCTCAGGATGGATTTGAACCACCATGTCTAAAATGCATTGAGCGTGATAACGCTACCTCTGTTGCTGAATATTCCACTGCTGCTACTATTGCATTGTCTTCAACTACAAATGTGGTAACTAACCCCTCTGCGGAGGATACCACTACTATTGCTGATGAAAAATGCTAGGCTGAAGACATTTCTTGAAACAGGGACGTATAAAAGTCTGAAAGGACATCAGACACTCTGCGATGTCCTCAAAAAGCAGATTCTGAACCGAAACCCTAGGAAAGAGGGTGTTGGGTTCGAGAGGAAAATGAATGTTGATGGTTCCTACTGGAAGCCTGAGCAGTATCCCAAAACCACATGGGTTGCTGCAAAGGAACCTTCAGTAGATCCATCCACCTTATCTAGCTTCACTTGCGCTAACCCTATCATCATTGATGAATCCTTTGATGCAAACTATAAACTGTTCAAAAATCAGAATGGTGAAGTGTTTGCCAGGTATATTGGTACTAACTGCAGGAATGGACCACCTATGAAGAAGATCTGGGTACCCAAGCAGTGTATTGAGAATCTTCCTATGAATGTCATCATGACACCACCAAGGAAGAAGACAAACCCCAGACCTATGGCTTCATATGGCCCAAAGGCTTCATATAGATACAAGACTCATCTGAGTCACCCTAACGCCAATGTTTTGCAGGGAAAACGCACTCAAACTGATGAATATGAGCGTGTGTCTTCAAACCGCTATGTTCATAGATCTAAGAACTTTTCTGCTTATTCATATGAGTATCATTCATCTCCTGCAAGGCTATTTGCTAGGGCTTTAAATCCGAAGTTCTCAGATGCTGCACTTAGACTCATTGCTTCTAAACCACCCCTGAAGATGTGGGTGGTGAAGAAGAATTAACTTCCTTTTGCAGGGAATGGTCTCCAGCCAGCAATCAAAGGCGTCCGACACTATTGCTGGGGACCTAAAACACATTATAGGACACATGATAAAATGATCTTGCTATGTATTTGACATCTGAATCGCTTACCAGTCATACTATGTGTCCTAACCTTGACCTATGCTGTGATAATCCTTATAAGCGTCAAATACTTATGCTTCACAACACTCTTTGTGAAGCCTATCCTCCTAACTCCACTGTAGGGTACGACACCAAAAGCTTCAGAATGGATTATTGACAGAGGATGCACTAATCATATGACTGGTGATCGAAGTCTTCTCATGGACTCAACCTTACGTCCATCAGATAAGAGTCACATCACGTTTGCTGACACTGGTAAAAGCAAGGTATTGGGTCTAGGTAGAGTTGCAATCTCAAAGGATCAACACATGGATAAAGTGATGCTTGTTGAATCCCTTGGTTTCAACTTAATGTCTGTCTCAATGCTTTGTGACTTAAACATGATTGTGCTATTCGGAAAATATCGTTGCCTTGTACTAACGGAATCCGACAAGTCTCTAGTCTTTGAAGGGTATCGAAAAGATGATCTATACATGGTAGATTTCTCAGCAGGTCCACAGCTTGCCATATGTCTTCTTGCAAAAGCTTCAGAATGCTGGCTCTGGCATCGGAGGCTGGGGCATGCTGGCATGAGGAACTTACACACACTTGTCAAGAAGAAGCATGTCATAGGCATCGAACGTGTCAAGTTCAAGAAGGATCATTTGTGTGGTGCCTGCGAAGCTGGAAAGATGACAAGAGCAAAGCACCCCTCGAAGACAATCATGACTACATCTCAACCCTTCGAGCTGTTACACATGGACTTATTTGGCCCTACTCACTATTCTACCCTCACAACAACTGCTTGTCTCTATGGCTTCGTCATTGTTGATGACTACTCAAGATACACATGGGTGCACATAATTCTCTACAAGACTGAAGTGCAAGATGTCTTCAGACGCTTCGCCAATCGAGCAATGAACAATTATGGTGTGAAGATCAAGCATATCAGAAGTGACAACGACACTGAGTTAAAGAACACAGGGCTTGATCTTTATCTGGATACAATGGGAATCACTCATGAGTTTTCTGCTCCATACACTCCTCAGCAAAATGGCATTGTAGAGCGCAAGAACAGAACCCTCATTGAGATGGCTCGAACAATGCTCGACGAGTACAAGACACCAAGAAAGTTCTGGCCAGAAGCTATTGATACAACATGTCACATCATCAACCGTGTTTACATCCATAAGCTTCTCAATAAAACATCCTATGAGCTCCTTACTGGCAAGAAGCCAAATGTCAGCTACTTCAGAGTATTTGGAGCTAGGTGCTGGATCAAGGATCCCCATCACAAGTCAAAATTTGCACCTAAAGCTCATGAAGGCTTCATGCTTGGCTACGGAAAGGACTCTCACTCTTACAAAGTCTTAAACCTCTATCTCTACAAAATCGTTGAAATTGTGGACGTGAGATTTGATGAAACCAATGGTTCACAAAGAGAGCTCCTGCCAAGTACACTAGATGAAGCTCCGCCCAGCGAATCGATCAAGCTGATGGGAACTGGTGAAATCATGCCTTCTGAAGCACAGCCTGAAGAGGAACTTATCATTTCTGCACCTAACCAATCAGAAGACAATGCACAGACTGAAGACAATCCTCCAAATGATGACAATGATCAGCAAGAGCAATGTCTTCGTCCTGTTCATCCTCGAGTTGCAAATGAAGTACAAATTGAGAAGATAATTGATAGCATCAATGCACCTGGTCCACTTACTCGCTCAAGAGCAACACAGTTAGCAAATTTTTGTGGGCACTTTTCTTTTGTGTCAATATCAGAACCAAAGAAAGTTGTTGAAGCCTTTATGGAACCTGAATGGATACAAGAAATGCAAGAGGAACTTCAATAGTTCAAGCTGAACAATGTTTGGGAACTTGTCAAGCGTCCTGACCCTCGCAAGCATAACATTATTGGTACAAAATGGATATATCGAAACAAGCAAGATGAGCATGGTCAAGTAGTCAAAAACAAAGCACGTCTTGTGGCTCAAGGATATACTCAAGTTGAAGGAATTGACTTTGATGAAACATTTGCTCCTGTGGCTAGGCTTGAAGCTATTCGTATACTGCTAGCCTACGCTAATTACCACAACATTCTGCTACATCAAATGGATGTGAAGAGTGCATTTCTCAACGGCAAGATTGAAGAAGAAGTGTACGTAGCTCAACCACCTGGCTTTGAAGATCCAAAACATCCTGATATGGTGTACAAGCTAAACAAAGCACTGTATGGCCTCAAACAAGCTCCTCGCGCTTGGTATGATACGATCAAGGACTTCCTAAAGAGCAAAGGCTTCAAACCTGGATCCCTTGACCCCACACTCTTCACGAAGACATATGATGGTGAACTGTTTGTGTGCCAAATATATGTGGATTACATTATCTTCGGATGCACCAACCAGAAGTATAGTGATGAATTTGGATACATGATGCAAGAGCAATATCAGATGTCCATGATGGGTGAGCTGAAATTCTTCCTTGGTCTTCAAATTCGTCAGCAAAGGAATGGCATCTTCATATCTCAAGAAAAATACCTCAAAGATTGTCTGAAGAAGTTTGGAATGGAAGATTGCAAAAGCTATACGATGCCAATGCCAGCCAAACACCATCTTGGTCCCGACGACAATGGTAAAGAGTTCGATCAAAAGGTATACCGCTCCATGATTGGTTCTTTACTTTATCTATGTGCATCTAGGCCAGATACTATGCTTAGTGTTTGCATGTGTGCTCGATTCCAAGCGGCACCAAAGGAATCGCATCACTTAGCTGTGAAGCGAATTCTTCGATATTTGGCTTACACCCCAACACTCGGATTATGGTATCCAAAGGGCTCAAAATTTGATCTGGTTGGATTCTCGGATGCTGATTATGCTGGTGACAAGGTGGATCGCAAGTCTACATCAGGCACCTGCCACTTTCTGGGATGATTACTTGTCTGTTGGTCTTCAAAGAAGCAGAACTGTGTGTCACTCTCAACTGCTGAATCTGAATACATTGCTGCTGGATCTTGCTGCGCTCAGCTTCTATGGATGAAGCAAACTCTCAAGGACTATGGCATCAATCTGAAACAAGTACCTCTCTTCTGCGACAATGAAAGCGCCATCAAGATTGCCAACAATCCAGTCCAGCACTCGAAGACAAAGCACATTGAAATTCGTCATCACTTTCTCAGAGATCATGTCATGAAGAAAGATATTGACATCATTCACGTCAACACTGAAGATCAACTGGCAGATATCTTCACAAAGCCCTTGGATGAGAAAAGTTTTTGCAAGTTACGGTGTGAGCTAAACATCTTGGAATCCTCAAATGTCCTGTGATCAGGCACACATCCTAACACTTATGCATGTTGATGACTTAGATGTGCAACACACGAAGTAAAGTATATCTTCAATTAATGAAGACTTACATTCTGAGTGTGAATACATTAACGTGGAATTTGACTTCGGAGCGCCACGGTAATTGTGCACCGTGTCTGGGTCTAATACTTACTATACGGTGGGTAACGCCACCACCAAATTTCTTGGTTTGAAGTGTTTCACTCATGGCGTTATATTTGCAATGTCTTTGCATTTTGTTTGTCTTCAACTTCAACTTATCTTCATGATTCTCTTCACTATGATGATTTGATTGCTTTCTGATATATATATATATATATATATATATATATATATATATATATATATACTAGTGTTCTGTCCTCTACAACATTCACTTATAGCTATGTCTTCCTATTTGAATCTTTTGAACTACGTGAATGTGATCGGACCCTAATCACTCTGTGCTTTCTATATCAAACTCTATCTTTCCAAATCATATGCATTCGATTGAAACTGTCGAATGTCTTCTCTGCGTCCTAGTCAGCAGAAGACACAGAGAAAAACATTAAGTCTGTTTTCAATGATTTATCTTTATTGGTTGAAATTCGGAGAAGCCGGAACAACCATCCGACATGCCTGGCGGGCGTGGGAACGTGGGACAACTCTGAGTATGTTGCATGCTTGCCACGTGCCCCTCAGATGTGAACCGCCAGGGGCACCTGCGTAATTGCGCTGTGCTGCACACTTCCTTATAAATACATGCCCCTTGCTGTAAAGAAAACCTTCTTCCACCTATCCACCTCGTAAAAACCCTAGCGCCACCGCTAGCTCTCGACGACGCCGGCGACGAAGCGCTTAGCTGCCGCGACTTCTCCGACGCCGTCCTCATGCCGGCCGCGGACATCGTCCTCTCCGCCGCCGCCGTAGGTGTCCTCCGTCGCCAAGTTAGGGCACGATGGATTGAACTGCTTGGTCTCCTATTCATCCCATCTAGCAGTTCTTCGTGTGGTAAATATAACTCTATTTTTACCATCCTTTTGATCCTCAAGGATTCATCCTATTTACCAAAAGTGGTTTCTACCTATACAATGTTAGATCTAGTCTGTCTGCACCTCATACTGCCTAGTATATTCACTTAAGCTTCATATCTAGTTAGATTCCTCACTTGTACTTATTCACGGATTCGTACAAATCTGGAACCAACTCTCAACATATAAGTAATGTCTTCGCATCGTGAGGTCAATGTCTTCAAACTGATTTATCTTCAAAATCTTTTGAGAATGCATATGACCTCTTCCCCTTCCCTCGCATCTCTAATGCTGTCACAGGTACATGTCCGTGGGAGAATCCCTTGGTTCTCATAGTCTGCATTCGTTTGCAGAATTCTTACAACATCACATTGATTCTCCTGAAGCAAGTTCCTATTTGTCCAGCAAGCGAAAGCCCTTGAAGCCTATGAACGTATTGAAACCATTCAGTTTGAAGTTCATGGCTACAGAGAAGTCAGTAAGGAAGGGTGGCAGACAGCATCGAGGCGGAACATCAAAAGATTTGCCTGATGACCTTGCAGAACTTTATAAGACAGATCCTGAAGAGAATTATCATCAGCGCAAGACACGGATCCAATGGATTCGACGATATTGGGCTGAACAATGGTTCAAATACAAGTTTGTGACCCAGGAATATGCTGAGAAGAATGCTATCAAAAGTCCTTGGGGTGATATTCTCTATCGAGGCCTTCAACCCAAGAACAGAGCTGAAGCTATTGCACAGGGTTTCTATCCCTGTATGGTCCGTGGACCTCAGCCTGAAAATGCCAACTCAACATCATTGCTCTGGTGTCGTGACGACAATCTCTTCAAGCGTAACTTTTAGCACGCAAAGGCATCGGCCAAAGAAAACAAGAAGTCATTGGGATTAGACTTCAATCTTGGTCCCTCTGCTCCCCGTGCTGACGACTCACGTGATGCAGAACCCAATGTCATCGGCCCCTTCTCCAACCTTGATGGCCTCATCACTTACATCTTGGTCCAAGGTGCCAAAGTGGATCATTCTGATAATGATGCTGACACTGATGAAGCTCCAGCTCCTCCTCCAAAATCGCAGAAGCTAAAGAAGCTTAAGGCTTCAGGATCAGCTACTCCTCCAAAAGCTTCACATGTGAAGCCACTGGCCACTGCACCTCCTGAAGACAGTGTGCAGTCTGAGGATCTATCACGTATCTCCAAGAAGACGAAGAAGAAAAAGAAAATCGTCAAGCACACTGATCAAATCTTGACTCCTGCTGCCATTCTGCGAGAAGAGCACATTGATCTGTCCAGCGATGAAGATCTTGCAGATGATGCCCTTGAGCAACTGATCAAGAGCAAGGAAGAAGCAGAGATCTTCAATAATTTCCCTCTCTTTGATGTTTCAATCATCCATAACTTCATTGATGAGTGGTTTGACACCCCAAATCTCAGCTTTGATGATCTGCAACTTCCCATTGGCCTCAGCGTCGCCTTCAATGGCGCCATTGCTTCTGAGCTAGCTCTTGCTCAGCGCATCATTGAACTGAAGCACAAAATCGACTATGAGAAGGCTCAGTTCAAGAAGCATGTGGCCAAGCTCAGCGTGCAAGATGTCAAAAACTTCAAGATCATGCTGCACGAGCTCAAAGAAGCCTTTCATAAGAAGCGTGAAGAAGCTCAAGGCTCTCGTGAGCGTATGAAGAGTCTGGCTGACAAGTGTGTGCTAGCCTACAATGAGGCTGAGAAGCGCAAGTCTCTTGGTCGTCCTGGCATTGACCCAAGAATGGTTGCAAAGAAGAAGTTATCAACTGCCCAATCTGCACCTTCAAGGCAGGAAGAACCTCGCATAGTCTTCCCAAGCAGCATGACTGGCTCGAAGCCAAAGGTCATATCAACCGCTTCAGAACTGAAGAAGACGAGGGCTGCAGAGGCTGAAGCCAGAAAAAGGAAAACTACAGAAGCCTCTGATGCTGCTCCCTCCAAGAAGAAGCGCAAAACCAAGAAGAATCGGGCTGCTCCCACAGAGCCCTTGGTTGTTGAACCCATCTCAATGGTGCGTCCTACATCTGAACACCACGAACAACAGCTGATAGTTCATGAGCCTACTTCCACAGAGGCTTATGAAGCAGAAGACATTCCGACAATTGAACCCACCGCTGCTGAAGACATTGGTCACCATGACAATGTTGAAGATGATGACGTTCTTCCTCAGATCAAACACAACCTGGTATCGTCGCCTGTTCTCACGAACAGCGAACTCATCAGCATTGGTCGTCCTCTGACGCCATTTGCTCAGGATGCATCATGGGCTGATCACCCACAGCAACAAGACTCCCCAATTACTCCCCAACCAGAACCACAAATTACACCGCCTGTTCAAGAAGAACAAGAAGACTTTGAGGCCCAGCCAACTCCATCTCCAAAGGCGTCGCCAGCTTTTCGCAGGCTTCGCAAAGGACAAAGGCCTCAGGTCCCTCTTTCGAGCATTCCAGAAGGAGAAGTGCCCCACTCATCTGTTGCACGTCAAGTGTTTCCAGAAGCCACTCCGACTGCGAATGTCTCCGTGTCTGAAGCCCAAGCTGCTGAAGACAATCCGGCTGCATCAGCCGATGACAATCAAGAAGATGTACGTGTCCCCACTCCCCCCAATACCGAAGAAGATGTTCCTGATGTGAACGTGCCAGTGCCCGACCCTCCAGCTCATCAAGTGGAGGTTGAAAATCTTGAGGCTGCCACCACCAACACTAATGAAGCCAATGACGTTGTCATGGATGAAGCTAATATGAAGCTTGCACCAACCAATGTGCCCGAACCCAATGATGCAACTGCTCCTGAAGTGCTGTTGTGCAGCCTGAAGCCTCAGTTGATACCACTGCTCCTGTTCCACCACCAAGGCCCTATACTATTGAGCAAGCATACAATCATGGTCAGCTAACCACTGTCCGATGGCCCATTCTGGTCCCTCCGCCTACTGCTTCTGGTCCTCGGTTTGATTATCATGTTGAGCATAGGCCTCAGGTCCAGAAACCAAAGCCAAGACTGCCAAGGTTCCCAGGTACTGCCAACTCTACAGAGTCCTTCGATGCAAATGGCTTCAAAAGCCACAACACCTTCTTTGATAATGCAAAGAACCCCTACACAAAGCCAAGAATATCATCTGATCGTTTCTGGAGCTATCAGCAGTGAAGCTATTACTCCTGTGTTTTGTATGATCAAGGGCGCATTTTCCCTCATATGCGCCTCGACACTGAAGCCATTGCTGGACTGCCATGCTTAGAAGAAGCACTTGGCTGCTTTCGTGATGCAGGTCTACTCAGCTTTGTGACAGACAAAGAACATTGGAATGAGGAACTGTTGCTTCAATTCTATGATACCCTCCACATTCGCGGCTACAACAGGGATATAAAGACATGGGTTCTCGAGTGGATGACTGGAAATGTTCATCATGAAGCCAAAGCTCATGACATCATTGAGCTTACAGGCTTATCCACTCCTAGAGAGCTGTACGAACCTGATTGTCAACTCCACCGCAATGCACTAGAAAGCATCTTCCATAAGCCAGAACCCAACATGAGCCAGATGTTGAGCATGATGAAGCCTTTGCCACATGACGCTGAATACCCAATAGAGTTCTTTGTTGATGACCTTGAGTATCTACCTCGCACCATATATCACATCATCAGGCAGACTCTATGGCCTATCAAAGGGCATTCGTCAGCTGCAAAACTTGAAGGAGCCATGAAGACATTGGTCTTTTACATCCTCAATGGCATCAGCTTCAATACACAAGAATTCTTCATCCGGCAACTTGCTGCGTCTGGATCTGACCTTTTTGGCCTGAAGTTCTATGCTCCATGGGTCATGCACCTCATCAAGCTACACTCTGCTATCAACTATCAGCCCTCTGCTCGCAATCATCTGATCTTTCTACTAGAGGTTGATATGTCAGTTGAAGCCATATACCCTGAGCCTGCCAAGAAGCCTCTTTGTCTTCAAAATGTTGAACACCAAAGCTTCACTCAACCCATGGAAGGAGTCCAAGCAGTAACTCGTATCTATCCAATGGCTGGGAACACTCGTCTGCCTCATCGTGCGCAAACTGAAGCTACTGAGAGCACAATTGCCCAAAGACCCAAGAAGCGCTCTCGCGTTCTAAATGACCGAGAACTACTTATGGCACTGCATCAGAAACAAGATAAGCATCACTTTTGGCTCAAGCGTCAGATTCAAAGCCTCTTGGTGGACGTCAATCGCATTCGAAATCTTGCCACCAAGAATGCCCTTGTCACTCATGAGACCTATCGGCGATCATGGAAGAGTTTGACGCTACTTAGTGCTGAAGAAGATCTTCAAGACGATGGCTTCACTGAAAGATTCAAGTTTGACTCCACTCCTCCACGGAATGCTGTCCTACGTCGAACCCCATCTCTTGAAGACTCTGACTATTCTTCCTCCACGGCAACTGTGAATGCCAGAGTGATCGATGATGAAGACGATGCTACTTCACCGCCTCCTACTTCTGCACGCATTGACACTGCACCAAGTACGTCTGCACCGCCAAACAACAACGACAACCCTGATGCTTCACCTACTCATGGGAATGAGTAGATGCTCTATGTCTTCAAACCTTTTTGGTCATTACTGACAAAAGGGGGAGAAGCGTATGAGTTGATAGTCTTCAAGCGGGTTCAAATGGGCGGTTGATTTATATTTTGCCTCGTGTTTACAACTCTCGCTTTTGATACATTTGGTTCTTTGAGTTGTAACACTTAAACTCGATGGTCGTCTGCTACTTATTTTTCTTTTCTGTGATGCGATGATAAATTCTGCATATGCGATGATAACTTCCGCACTTAGATCATTCTGCAGACGTCCATTTTTCATTATGCATGTCATTCCTTTTGTTACATCATTTCATGCATGATGAATTATCTTCATAAGTTGAAGAGGATCTCCACAAGTACAACATGCCATGTGCATTTGCATTCCAAAAGCAAATTACTTATATGCACATCTTTAGGGGGAGCCTTTGCCACTTATGAAGACAATACCCTATCCTTTACAATTTCACATACTTTATCCCCGTTGAAAACTTCAACCAGTTTGTCATCAATCACCAAAAAGGGGGAGATTGTAAGTGCATCTAGTGCCACCCCTTGTTGGTTTTGGAGTATTGACGACAAAGTTGGTTGAGGGACTAATGCGTTTGTGAGAATTGCAGGATAACGCAGGTAGTGTCCCTCATTGGTTCGGTTTACCTACCGGAGATGACCCCTAAAAATGTATGAAGACATTGAAGACAATGGTGGTATGTGAAGATATTCACATTGAAGACTATGACATGAGAAGACATTGAGTGAAGACTATGGAGCGCGAAGACTATGTCGTTTCGTTGTTTCCTTTTCTTCTTTGTTGAGTCATAAGAACCACCGTACTGTTAAGTGGGGTCCAAGTGAACTAAGTCAGAATGACTGAAGTGATGCTCAACCAAAATCCTATGTCTTTGAGCGAAGACGATGAGAGCAAATCTTATCCAGAGCTGGATGAGTCAGCTTTGCTTGTAGCCCAAGTAAAGTTACCGTGTGTGTTTCAAATCTGACCGTTGGAACACGTGTCAGTTCCTTAGTGACCCAGGGTCATTTCGGACATATCAGGTCGGGTTGCCTTGTGGCTATAAATAGCCCACCCCTACACCATAAATTGGTGGCTTCTCAGAGTTAGTTTACGGCTTTTGTCGTTCGAGAGCAACCCACCTCGAAGCCTTTGAGAGAGAGAAATCCTTGCGAGGACAAAGCCCAAACACCCAGAGCCAAAGAGTGTTAGGCAACTGAAGTCTTTCTGTCTGTGTGACCTGAAGACTTATTACACTTGAGGACTGTGAATCCTCCAGCCGGTTAGGCGTCGCGTTCTGAGCATCCAAGAGTCATTGTGGATCGCCGGTGAACAAAGTCTGTGAAGGTTCGGAAGTCTACCTTGAAGACTTACCAGAGTGATTGCGCGAGGACTGGGTGTCCTTAGCTCAAGGGGAATAAGGTGAAGACACGGTCTTCTAAGTTGAATCTCAGCCTCCCTAACCAGACGTACAGTTGTCACAGCAACTGGAACTGGTCCAACAAATCCTGTGTCTTCAACAAGTGACTGGTTCTATCCTCTCCCTCTTTACTTAGTGTTTGTCTTCGTGAAGTCATTGCTTAATTGTCATACCTGTTTGACTTCATTGCTTGACTACTATCGTTTGTTGGCTTCATACTATCTTCCATCCTGATCCTTACTACGTAGCTGCTATTAGTCTTTGTACTTTCACATTATCGCATACTTGACTATGGCTTGCTTAGTGTAGTTTATCTTCCGCTGCATATCAATTAGGCCATTTCTATTGTTTGTCTTCGAAACTTCCATGTTTTGAAGACTTTCGTAAAAATCGCCTATTCACCCCCCCCTCTAGTCGATAACTAGCACTTTCACATACATATGACACTTCTATGACGATAGTTGTGACAAAACCCGGTATCATCATAGATATGGTGGGCTCCTACTTCTATGACAAAAAATCATGACCGAAAATGGGCTTTTCGTCCTGGGCGGGCCGGAGACGCAGTTGCATGACATTCTTTGGGCCGTCCATGACAGAAAAAATCATGGTAGAAGCGAGGGGGAGGAAAATTTCGGGGAGTTGCCGGTTACGATGGGAGAGCGATGCGCGTTTCTCTCATACAGGTACGCGCGTGTGTGCGAGGCGTTGGCTCTAACTGAAGCTGAGCGAGGCATTGGGCTCTAACTGAACCCGAGCGATTGCACTGCAGGCTACGCGTTACTGAACCCGAGGGATCGATCGATGGTTGTTAACTGAACCCGATGGAGCGATTCCTTCGCTACTGCTGCTAACTGAAGCCGATCGATTGGATGAACAGTGAGCG